>NC_092043.1:45737438-45851097 GCF_003086295.3 Arachis hypogaea
AATGATTTAAGTCTCTCCCAGTCATTTCTAGGTCACAGGCTCAAGCTGTGTAATTAGTAACTAACATTTGCATTGAGTTATGTGTTTCTTTTTCTGTTGCACAGAGGTAGCAGGATCAGAAAGAATGGTATCTCCAAAGCTGACCAGTCGTGTGGGCTCCTGCATGCATTCGACTTCTCTCCCTTCTTCCATTCCTCTTTCCTATCCTGTATTATTAACTGCATTTCATTTCGTTTCGTTCTTTTTTCAGCAATTCATCGCTTCATTTATTTATTTTGTTTGTTCTGTGACTGACTATTAGCACAAAGGCATCTGATCGAAGTCAAGTGCAGTCTAAATCAGTTAGGTTCCCGATTCATCACATATCTTCTTGATGACCAGATGTCATATTGTGAGTTGCATCCCATTCTTTCTTTCTAATACACTTTATTATATTTCATTTTTTCAAGCTTTGGTTAATAGTCTGATTAAGGTATTATACGCATGTAAGTTGCCTATCCTTTTCTATCTAATATTTGCTTTTATGACGCATAGGCACTGAAACTGAGTGATGATCTCCATCTCACAAGTCGATGTGTCGCTTGCTAGTATCGGCTATCAGAGTTGTACTTCAGCTGCTTCTTGCTACTACAAGTAGCCACAAATTAGAACTTTGAGTTCAAGCTTTAGTCTGTAAAGTAACAATTTAAAAGGTTCCAAAGTAGGAAGTACTGTATTAATTGAATCATTAATTGCTTATATGCAGTGGGGCTTAATGGACGAAACACTGGAAATTTACAGACTTGCAGCAGACTCTGGTATACAGAGAGAAGAGATCTGATTACATCCCTTCATTTGCTTTTACGGGTATTTTCTTGCAATCCCGGCCACCATTAAGGGTCATTTGGGCATCACTTTGGACATCTGGCTTTTGGTTTTCAGGTAACACAGCTTTGTATGTTTTTTTCTCTCTACAGGCTGCGGTGCTTGATCAGGGACTTGAGGATGATATATTGGTTGACTTTCAAAAATATCTAGAAGAACTTATCAATTCTGGACTTAGACATTGATTTTTTAATGCATTGTTATTATATTGTTTATTTTTATTACATTTTGACTTAAGAAGTATCTGAAGTTATTTTTTTCTAATTGTCGGCCAAAGAGATAAGCAAGTATACTAGAGTTTACAGCTATTCTTTAGTTTTGCATGATGATATAATTTATTTTTTGTTTACATTAGTTAGCTGTTTAAGCTGAAATGATTGGACTTGATAAAATGTTTTATTTAAACGTGAAAAAGAAAATTGTGCATGTTGGTTTTGATTTGATTAACCTCTGGGCAAAGATGGCCTCTTTATAACCTCCGAGTAAGATTTTGAGTTTGATTATAGCCTCTTTACAATTGATGTTGGCTTATTATTTTTTATTAATGAAGATATATTAATTTTTCTCTATTGAACTTAGTTGCTTATACACAATATGTATTATGATGTTTGTTGTTTACTTTGCTCTACTATGTGCATACTGGATAACATATAAATCATACAATAACAACATTGAAATTTGATACACTATATGGTCTCCAAGCATAGTATATTGTAAATGTTCATTATTTACCTTTACTAGATATTTAACTTATGTTGTAAAGATGTTTATACAACAGCTGGTTAGAATTTTCGTTCTTTCTTTGGATGATGTAAGATATGGTGGGAGGGCCATTTTTTTTATCAGACTTTGATCCTAAAATGTTTTTGTTTTGTTTTGTTGTGTGTGTGCTGAAGAATTTGCTGTTAATGTAGGAGCTTAATAGAGAAGAACCATCTGGGTTGGGTGGTCCTCAGTGTGAGCGCTATGTTCTTGATTCGAGAGGTTCTCTTGTAGAGAGACGAGCAGTGGTTGCTAGAGAAAGACTTATTTTGGGACATTGTCTTGTCCTATCAGTTCTGGTTTTGCGGACAAGTATGCATGATAGCTTTTCATGTTGATTGTTTACTTATCTAATATGACTGCTGAAGTCCTATATGGTTTATTGTTGTATTCTGTGGCAGACTATATTTCTAATAGCTTATTGATGAGGGTGAGGGTGAAACTTGTATGACAATCTGTATTTTCAGGTCCAAAGGATGTAAAAGAAATATTTTCTGTTCTAAAAGATAGTGCCGCTGAAGTCAGTGACAACAATGCCACTGTAAAACATCAGGTACATTTTTATAACCATTTGCTGATATTTTTAATTTTTATGTATCATAAGTCATATAAGTTAATTTTTTGGTGTTTTGAGGTGTGGAATTTTTCGTAGCACAAGTAACTATTGAATGTACTCTATGATCTTTTGCTAAAGAGGTGGTCAAAATTTTCTCTTACTGTCTCTTCATTCATTGAACGTATTCTATTGAAAGGAAGAAAATGAGAAAAAGGCATATCAAACCCATATGTCTAAACTACATAGTGGAGGCTGGATTCATGTGCTGATACAGATATATGATTTCCCTAATTACATATTCCTCCACTGATTACAAGATTCTAATATTTTTTTAATGAGGATATCATTGGGGTCAAAGAGAAGAAGATTGTCATGAACCATATCTGCCCAAAACTTAGGCATTTTGGTAGAGACATGAATGGTTTTTAAATCTAGTGCACCTTCATTGTCATGATATTTTATATTCCTTTGTCAAAAGTACACTATTAAATTAGCTTGGTAAACTGATGAATGACTTCTTTTTGTTGTGTCTTTTCTGTGTTGATTTAATTTCTGAAGAAAATAAACAAAATATTGTAGATATGAAGATGTTGCAATGGATGAGTGAACATTCTAGACAAGATAAGATTAGGAAATAATCCATTAATACCTATTTCTGAAAGATGACTAGGTGGGTTTGATATATGTGGAGAAGGCATGTTGAAGGTATAGTAAGGAAAATGGATCAGATGGAGAATAGCTCTATGGCTAGGGGTAGAAGGAGAACCAGGAAAATCACAGGTGAAACTATTAAAAGAGATTTAGAGTTAATAATTTAAATATGCATGATTTTTGACTGCACACAGCAGCATTGTTTGATTCGTTTAGCTGACTTCCTGACTCCACCTTGATTGACAAGACTTCGCCTGAATATCAAGCTTTATTTGCCTTTCTGACGCACGGGGTTTCTTGTTCTTGAAATTTGTGTCACTTTCTCACAGTTTTCACACTTCATTTTGCAGATTACTTTCAGTCTCCTTTTTACTCTTGTGATATCATTCATATCAGATGGTTTGAATACAGTGCCTGACAAAGCATCGGTTCTGTCTTCTAATGCCTCCTTTAGACGTGAATTTCATGAACTTGTAAGATGAAGTATTATTAATGTTTTGACCTTTGAGAAGCACTGCTTGGCTATTTTGTGCTAATTTTGGATATTGTTGATGTTGTTTCATGCTTAAGGTGATAGCTGCAGGAAATGATCCAATTGTTGATGGCTTTACTGGTGTCGTAAGGCTTGCTTGGTTGGTACATTTAATGTTAATACAAGATGGTATTGTAGCAAGGGAAACTATCTCAAGTGGCTCCTCAGATGAAACGGGTTATCTTAGCCAATGCTTGGAAGTCATATTCTCGCATAATGTTTTTCAGTTTTTACTGGATAAAGTTCTTCGTACTGCTGCCTACCAGGTTCATTTGTGATGACAGATATTTGTTTTATTTTATTTTTCAAATTTGTTTTTATACTGGAACAAATTCATCGAGTCAGAAAAAAACTTCAATGACTTGGATATGGGATCCTCTATGAATACAAAGTTATATGAGAGCAACAGATATATACTGAAAGAGGAACTAACAAAGGAAAGGTTTCTCAATATAGCAAATACTTCGAATATCCCAACATATCTGCGACAGAATCCTTTAACAAATGATAATTTCAACACCAAATAAAGTCCAAATGCCTAATCTTATCCTACTTGACTTAATGAGAATTATGCTCACCAAGTATACCAACAGGTGGCATAGACTTTACATTGCCCAAAGATTTGATTCCCTTCATTCTCCCAAAACCAATGAAACTAGTACTAGTCATAGGAGCTGACTATTGCAACAGAATAGTGCAAAATAGATCTGAAACAGATTTAGAACTCAAACTGACCATATTGTATAGCAAGGGAAATAGTCATATGTGGCTTCAGAACCCACTAAATATCATCATGACTAATTCTTTTAAGTTTTTAGTTGAAACAAATATTTTTTTTTGATAAATTAAGAATTCCATTATGATGAGAGAAAAAAAATACAAAAAAGTGGGTGAATAGTATTGCCCTGTATAAAAGCAAAACACAAAACAAAAACCTACCAAAAAGCAAAGCTCTCCAATATCTCAACATGTCCGGAAGAGAAATTCCTCTAAAAGCATCATAAGCTTTATGTGAAATAGATTGAAATTCCTCTAAAAGCTTCATGAGCTTTATGTGAAATAGATGCTAAGTGTCTAATCCTATCCCATAAGACATGTATATCAGAGAATCTGTCATTAAAGGTGTGTGCATTATGCTCCAATCAGATAGTCCAAATAGTGGCAAAAATTGCATTGTTTCACATAATTTTGTTTCTTTTCTACTACTAAACCCAACAAACCTAGTCAATCAAAATATATCTAGAGTTGCAGGTCACACCCGACATTCATCAAAGATGCTAAACAAATTGTCCCATAAGAAACTAGCCATTTGGCAATGCAAAAACAGATGCGAATTTGACTCTGAATTTGCCCTTCACATAATACACATCAGGGGAGAAGCAACAAGTCATTGGTATTAATTCTATTAAGCATAGCTGTCCATATAAAAGATTTTGCTTTAGAGAGAGCTTTGGATTTCCAAATGAGTTTATCTAGACAGAAAGTAGTATTACAGGACTAAGAAAATAAATGGAAGAAAGATTTTTAGCTAAAATTGCCAGAAGAGTCAATAGATTAAATCCTTTTATCAGGGATAGGAGACAAAGAAAAATCATCAATGAGGCCTAAGAGCTTTGGACTTTCAAACGTGTGTATAAAGGATAAAGGAGGTTGTATTCAAGTAATGAAATAGGAATTAAAATTAGGATTTACAAGATAAAAACCCGAAGGTATCAAGAGAGGAGGAGCTTTGCTTTGTGCTAGTAAACTAATGGGCATGATGCAAGAGATTCAAATGGGTTTTTAAGTTGAGGATTCATGAATTTCAAGGTCGTTGCAGTCTCAAAGATAATTGGAACCTTTGCTTAGTTAAATTGTAGTCTAGGTAGAGGAATTTGGTAAAGTGATAAACGATTAAGGCATCAAAGGGTTTGGAGTGTTATCCGTAATTGTTTTAGAAATGGTTTTGTTTATATTATCTGGAATAAAAAATGGCTATTTAATTATTTATTGATTTTAGCTTTACATGATATTATACTTCACGGATGTGCATTTGAGATACCAGCTTTTTGTCTTACAGAATGAAGACGAAGATATGATCTACATGTACAATGCATATTTGCATAAGCTGATTACCTGCTTCTTGTCTAATCCACTTGCAAGGGACAAGGTCAGTGTATTTTTATATTTTATTTTCTGTATTTCGTCCATAAAAAAATGTCAGTTAATTTATTCCTGACCAACTATAGAACAAGCTGATTTAGTAGGTAAAATGCATAACACATTGGGAAGTTTGATTCTGACTGCCTGGTTACTTTATGTAGCCTCTTATCTCGTTGTAGCTGCTGTATCTGCATATTGTTTTCTGTGATTTTCATGATGGAAAGTTATTATGTTATTTGTAGCTTCCATATTTCTGCTACCCCACCTCACTAGTGTATGTTGGCTGAAGTTGAGTTTGTTTTTCCCAAAGGAAATGGATGTTAAAATTTGAAATGTGGTTTTTCCATTCTTCTTTGGTTCATTGCTAGTTCCCCTACCTGGCCTTAGAATGAAATTGCAGTGGCTTTTGTGGTTTTCAGTTGTTTTGTTTAAGGTTGATATTTCAGACCAAAGGGCCACACTTCATTATTTTGTACTCTTGGCCTGAAATTTATGTAACTGCTCAACACAAAATGCAGCTTTTATTTTGTTCAATAACTTAGATGTTTAACTGCACTTCTGATAGAAACTGACATCAAAGTAGTTGCAGAAATCTCTAGTCTTTATTACTGTAGCCACACTGCTACAAGTGTGATATCACAGTTACTGCTAATGAAAAATTATATAAGAAAAAAAAAATTGGACTATCCTTGAGCTCCAGTTTTGATAGGCTCAAGTTTCCCCAGTTTTCACTAATGTCTTTTCCTGCCTACTCCCAAAATTGCATTTTTGGGTTCAAATCATTTGTCTGTCATTCCCCTTGTGAACTCAGATATAGTTTGTTATGCTTCCTTCTTTAGGTTACCCTCTTCTTTAGTGATTTTCGGTTCCTAAATCCTATAAAATTATAATTTGATTTGTGTTATTCAATTTCTTGAGGTTGATTCCCCATTTTTTTCTTGATAGAGTGAACTGGTACTAGAGCTCAAAGGACCTCCTGTGAGATTAGTTCTAGGGGATCACTTCCTTGCGTGACAGGTGCCATTGTTAGTTGGGATTTAACTACCTGACCCACAATTTACATTTCTCTACCTGTGTAACTTGCTGAGCAAGTTAGCAAGTTATCCAAGTCATTATGGCTGCTATACCATTCTACTCCCATGCCTACACTCATGCATAGTTCAACTCAGTTACTTCAATATTCATCTATCTGATTTTATTTCTCACAATACAATGTTTCATTCAAGGACCATATTGCCCATATTCCTTCCTTGGAACAGCTTGTTGACCTTCTTAAAAAAAGGCACTCAGCAATACATATTTGTGACTAATGGAGAAGATGAGATTCGAAGATTTATAGCTCCTAGCTCAGGGAAGTCCACCTAGGCAAAAATTAAGGGGCATGATATAATGAACTCGTGTTAAAGCTTGAGTGAGTTTATGCGAGACTAGTTTGTAGGACTAGAATCTGCAAGTGGGCAATAATAACCACAGAATAGGTTTGATACCATATTAGTATTGAGTGAGGCAGTGAGCCTATCTCAACGCCATATAGAAGTTCTCTAGACATTATCTTGAGGCATGTGGTCTCTAACTGTAGTTATTGCAGTATATCAGCATAACAATGTTTTTATTCTGCTTTGTTCTTTTTTCGTAAAAATATTCACTTATATTTATTTGTATACTTTTTGCAGATAAAGGAATCCAAGGAATGGACTATGAGCATGCTTAGTTCATATCGAGTTGTTGGATCACATGACTTTTCACAGGACAGTAGCACAACTTCCCGTGGCACTGAAATGAGCCCTTTACCATTTAATTCAATCTTGGACTTTGTCAGTGAAATTTATAAGGTCAGTTAGAACAATTAGCTCCTCTATTTATATACCCTAGATGAGCTACGGGGATGGGGAAAGGTTATGCATCCTTGAGCCAACAGCAGCTTCATTGTACAATGAAATATTTACACTTATTTATTCAGCAAGCAATTATGTTTTTTAGATCTGAGTTTCAGCTCATTGATATTAATTTTGTTCTGCTGTTTGATGATTGTTAGTATCTCAGTGCAAATGATTCCACTAATTAATTCTAACGGTTTTTCTTTTATCATTAGTTATCAGAAAGTTGATGTTCAAAGAAAGTAATTCTTTTTTCTGTATTTCCTTTTCTTTTTGGAACAAAAGAATAATTTAAGTAAGATGAAGAGAAGAACAATAGAAAAGAGGATAAGAGTTCCTCTATACAAAAGAAAAACAAACAAAAGATTTCTCTTTAAGAGATGCGAATCTCCATCCATGATTTCATGACCAGAGTTTGGTGCCTCAAAATCTTGATTAATTCCACTTATAATAATAATGCAAGGCATACAAACTTAGCTAATTTATGGGGAAATAAACTCATCTAAACAGTACGTATGGCTGTAACTTACAAATATTATTGGTGTCAATTACAATCAATCCGGTTGGCATAATTGATTAAGCATAGTCTTATTCAATCTTCAGAAAGAACCAGAGCTCTTGTCTGGCAATGATGTTTTGTGGACGTTTGTAAATTTTGCTGGAGAGGACCCTACGAATTTCCAAACTCTTGTGGCTTTCTTGAATATGCTGAGCACCTTGGTAAGGAAGTTTCTGATTGCCTTAAATTGATGCTTTAGTGTTGGACTGCACCTTTTGATTCTGCTGTTTTTGTATACTGCTTTTCAGGCTTCCAGTCAAGAAGGTGCTTCGAAGGTTTATGAGTTGCTTCAAGGTAAAGCATTCCGCTCAATTGGGTGGAGTACTTTGTTTGAATGCCTAACAATTTACGATGAGAAGTTCAAACAGTCTCTTCAAACTGCTGGATCAATGTTGCCTGAAATTCAGGAGGGGGATGCAAAAGCACTTGTGGCATACTTAAATGTCCTAAAGAAGGTTTAACTTCACCTTTTTTTTCGAGTCAGCTTATGTTGTCGAACCAGTTATAATTTACACGTGCTTATACTTGTTCCTAAAAATAAAAGGGGATTCATTTCTGTTTTTAAATCTCAATCCCATATGGCTTAACTGTAATGGTCTCTTCCACCACTTTGTCCTTCTTAGACTCTCCATGTTTTAACTTGGTTTATTATGAGTTTGTCTAAGAAGAGCTGTAGTATCAGATTTTTTTTCCTGTTTGGTATCATATTTGCATGATGCACTCATACTATGCTAAATGCTTGGTTTAATTTGCACTATGGGGGGGTTCTAGTTTCATTGTTGGATGAAATATTGCTATATTATTTATCTCCCAATTGTATTTTACTTTTTATTTGTCTTATATATACAGGTTATGGAAAATGGAAACCCAATAGAAAGAAAAAACTGGTTTCCTGATATTGAACCACTGTTTAAGCTTCTTGGTTATGAAAATGTACCCCCTTATTTGAAGGTAGGATTTCTTTACTGTGAGGTTCTTGTTGGAAGTCTAAAAGTGTACTTGGAGTGAAATAATTGCACTGTTATTCTAAACAATCTGTCATTGTTTGCGATGGGAATATAGGGCGCTCTGAGGAATGCAATAGTCACATTTATTCGTGTCTCTCCGATGTTGAAGGATAGTATTTGGACCTATCTTGAGCAATATGATCTGCCAGTAGTTGTGGGGCCTGATGTCCAGAATAATCCACAATCTATGGCTTCTCAGGTTGGTATATTTGTCTTACAAAATAAGTGAAGGTTTTCTTTTTAAAAGTTACATTTCATTCTCAGGAGCAAATCTTATAGAACCTCATACTGTTAGCTGCTACCTGCTAGATCAAGAAATCCATACATTATATCTCTAGGACATCCCTACTTTGCAAGCAATACATTTAAAATGTAATTATCTAATTATTTGACAGGTCTACGATATGCAATTTGAACTCAATGAAATTGAAGCAAGGAGAGAACAGTATCCTTCAACTATATCATTCCTTAATTTGATAAATGCTCTTATTGCTGAAGAAAGAGATTTGAGTGATAGAGGGAGAAGGTAGCAGTCATAGAATTTTAAATATTTGTTTTAGTTTCTAATATCTACTCCCTTTCTTGCTTGCATGCTAAAGTCAAAGTGTTTGTTAATTTTTCAGATTTATTGGCATATTCAGATTCATCTATGACCACGTTTTTGGGCCATTTCCTCAGAGAGCCTATGCTGATCCCTGTGAAAAATGGCAGTTGGTTGTTGCTTGCCTTCAGCACTTTCATATGTGAGTTCTTTTTGTTGCGGATTTGAGAAATAATGTTCTTTTCACCCCCCCTCCCCTCCAATCTCTTTTGCTTAACTAGAATCAAGAGAACAGACTTCTCTATCATGTTAAGTGAACCTCATTATTTGTAATTCAAGCTTCATCAAGAGCTTGTATCAGAAGATTATTAATAGAAAGTGTTATTTTATATTTAAGTTAATAAGAGAAGTGAAGGGCATTGGATGGATTAATTATGAATTTCTTTAGGCCTTTGGCAATGCAAGTACTTTGTGTGATCCACCATCATAGTCTCTTCTTGGCTGAGTTAAATCTCAATTTGGCCCCTGAAATTTGGCCTGATGCTTAGAATGACCTCCACAATTTCGTTGGCCCCAATTAGAACCCCCAAATTTACAACTGTGGCTCCAGCTTGCCCCTGTGATCATCTCCGTCACCGGAATGCTGATCTAGCGCAATTGCATGACATGGTGGACACTACTTAAACGGCGGCGCATTGGTTTCGCGCGCAAAACCTTTGGAAACCACGTAGTATAAGGGTTTTCTTGATGTTTGGCAACTTATGATCGTCGTAGTGGAAAGAAAGAGAGTTTTAACCCACAAAAAACTGAAACGGCGTGGTTTTCAAAGGGCTTGGGCACAAAACCAATGCGCTGTCGTTTAAGTAGTATCCACCGTGTCATGCAATTGCATCAAATTAGCATTTTGGTGACGGAGATGATGGCAAGGGCAAGTTGGAGCCACAATTGCAAATTTGGGGGTTCTAATTGGGGCCAACGAAATTGTGAGGGTCATTCTGAGTATCGGGCTAAATTTCAGGGGTCAAATTGAGATTTAAATGATTTAGGGAACTTAAATGATTTAGGAAAGAACGTCATATAGGAATAGTAAGTTATGGAGGTGATAAAGGGTTTTTAGGGTTCTTGGTACCGTGTTTAAGAGGTGATTAGTATGTGAATGCTCGAGAAGAAACCTTCTCAGCTTGTGGGTTTTATATACACTGAAGTAATTGAGTAATGGGCAAAAGTAAACACGAAAGAGTATAGAAGGGACAAAAGTACACCAAAATGATTATAAAATAGTGGGATATATCCCAAAGATTATTTCCACAAGTTTAAACTGCCCTTCCATTATCTAAGCTTCTGCTAGTCTAATATAAAGTTGCAGCCATGCAGTTGTAACACATCAAATTGCTATACAATAGTTTAAAAAGCATTTCCAGTTTGCCTTTGTCCGAGTCCATTGCTGCTGACGCTGCATATATAGTTAGAAGGGCAATTTTGACTTGTGGAAACAATCTCTTGCGTGTATATGACTATTTTCTAATCTTTTGGGTGTACCTTTTCCCCCTCTATATAATTTTGTGTATACTTTTGTCTATTTACTAAAAGTAATAATTCATGATAATTACATTGTTTTGTAATGAAGCTAATTATTCCTAATTGATACATAAAGGAACTTCACTGTTATCAACAGTTTTCCCTTTTGTATGTGTTTCTTGTGGTTGTTTTTGCAGGGCTTGTAATTTTTCCTTTAGCTTTGGGGCTTTTATTCAGGATTTATCTTCTCTTAGTATAGTCTCATCTGACACTATTTCATATTTGGGGGAATAAAAACCACAATGCAGGATTTTAAACATGTATGACATCAAGGAGGAGGACTTCGACGGTGTAGTTGATCAGTCACGACTTTCAACAGCTAAAGAAACATCACCAATTCAGTTCCAGCTCCCTGTTTTAGAATTGCTGAAAGTATGTGCTTTTACATGGTGTATAAAATTGATATTCTAATGGTCATTATCCTTAGTTCTGAATTTGCAAGTTTATAATACTAAATCTTACAGTTATGTCACTCATTTGGACAAGCATACTACTAGTGCTTGACAACCTACTATCAGCCACACAGTTTATTCCACTGCTTCGATTTCTGTTGTGTCTAATGTCAATGTTCCCGTCAATTATGACATTAGTTCCTCAATCATTTATGTGTGCTATGTATTATGGTTTTTACGAATGTTTATGTTAGTTACTTTGTAGATTAAACAATTTGATTGGTTTCAGGACTTCATGAGTGGTAAGACTTGCTTTCGGAACATTATGGGTATTCTTCTGCAAGGGGTGAATTCTGTCATTGCTGAACGCAGTAGCCAAATATATGGCCAGCTTTTAGAGAATGCCGTGCAGCTTTCTCTGGAAATAATACTACTTGTCTTTGAAAAGGATTTACTTCTTTCTGATTATTGGCGTCCCCTATATCAGGTAATATTTATATTTTTACAACTGATTAGTGAATTTCCCCACGCATGCTTGATTTCCCATTTCCCTATTGCATGGCTAAAAATTATTTTGTGATTTCAATGCCATACTAATGATTTAGCCTGGATATTAATTGGTGATAATAGTGCCAAGCCACACTCTCCAATGTCCTTTTTGAATTGTGGAATTAGTTTAGGAAACCGTCAATGTGTGATTTTGTTGAGATATTTTCCATTCTTGTTTCTTTTTTAAAAAGAAAAAGAGTAAGAAAACAAAAAAAAGGACATCCCGATGCACAAGTATCCCGCATTAACGTAGGGTCCGGGGAAGGGCCGCACCCAGAGGGTGTAATGTACGCAGCCTAACCTAATAATTACATCAGTGGCTATTTCACACGGAGACAACTCAATCGTTGCTCCAAGGCTCCCCTTCAAAAGGAAAAGAACAGCTTTATTTTTAGTATCATATTCTTTTGCATTGGATAATTGCTTATTGTGGTGTTTTTTCTTAAAAATATGCTTGCAGCCCTTGGATGTCATACTTTCTCATGATCATAATCAAATAGTGGCACTCTTGGAGTATGTAAGATATGATTTTCAGCCAAAAGTTCAACAATCCTCAATCAGAGTCATGAGTATTTTAAGGCACTCAAATTACCTTCCTATTTCTTATTCTTGATGTGTAATTTTGGGAGTTCTGCAAACTAGATATCATAGTGTGAAATTGATAATGTTGTTTTGGGGCCACAGTTCTCGCATGATTGGGCTTGTTCAACTCCTGCTAAAATCTAATGCTGCCAACAGCTTGATAGAAGATTATGCAGCCTGCCTTGAGTTGCGGTCGGAAGAGTCTCAAACAATTGACAATAATAATGATGATCCAGGCATTCTTATTCTGAAAGTTTGTTGCTGTCTACTGCTTGTTTTCTTTCTTCTTTCCTTATTTGTAGTCTTCCTAAATTGCCATTTGGAAATGTCGAAATTATCTTTTCAGCTTCTAATTGACAACATCGGCAGGCCAGCTCCTAATATTACTCATTTACTACTTAAATTTGACCTTGACATGCCAGTTGAGCGGACGGTTCTACAACCTAAATTCTATTACAGGTTTGGTTTGTTATCTATTGGTGCTTAGTATTTTTCTTCTTGTAAATGCAACTGTGCCCTTAAAGTTATAATGTTGTCTGCAGTTGCATGAAGGTTATTCTTGATATCTTGGACAAACTTTTGAAGCCTGATGCAAATGCTTTGCTTCATGAATTTGGTTTTCAGGTCGTAAAGTGCTCATCTTGCTCTAACAATTGTAAAATAGTAGATGAGATCTTTGCATCTTTTACCACCATTAATCAGTTACGAATAAGATGTCTAAAGGAATCTTGATTGTTCTCTTGATGCAGCTCCTTTATGAGTTGTGTGTAGATCCACTAACATGTGTACCTATGATGGATCTGCTGTCAAATAGAAAGTACCAATTCTTTGTTAAGGTGCAGAATTTGGGATATATCTGGTTTTCATTATTGTGGTTCTTGTTATTGCTTATGTTTATTTTTAATTATCTAAAACTCCATTCGTTGGTATTATATAGCACCTTGATACAATTGGTATTGCTCCACTTCCTAAACGGAACAGCAACCAGCCTCTCCGCATCAGTTCTCTTCATCAGGTCTTACCACAACCTTTCAGTTTCTCTGATTT
Organism: Arachis hypogaea; assembly: GCF_003086295.3. NCBI lineage: Eukaryota > Viridiplantae > Streptophyta > Magnoliopsida > Fabales > Fabaceae > Arachis > Arachis hypogaea. The sequence continues at coordinate 45,751,078 of NC_092043.1, forward strand.
TGTTTTCCATTATATGATTTTGACATCTTTGAACTCTTTTCTATTGTACTGGGTATCAATTTGGTTTGGCACTCTTATCACCTGCGAGTATTTATTTTGGAGTTTTGTGTTTTTGTTTGTTTGACAAAATAAGTATTCTATTTATTATCGATTATCAATTATCTATTATAAAAGGAGAGCCAAAAGTAATGTTATAGTGACACATAAGCTTTTAAGTTTCATAAGAAATTGCCATGTCATCCATTGCAATATCATAGAAAAAAGCATCTATCATAGAACTACATTTATACTACCATAGAGAATAATAACATCTATACTGTTAATCTAGTATTATTCTCATAATTTCACACATTAAATTATCTTATTCTACAAAAAAAAATAGAGTATAAAGAATGTTCATGCATTATATTTGGAGAATAATTTTTTTTTTATGAAAAATTATTTGTTTATCTATTTATCTATCTATCAATTTATTTATAATGTATAAATTAAGTAATGATACAATGAACTCTTGATTTATTAGATAACTTATAATATTGCTACATAAACATTTTAGTTAAATTGCCATTTTATAACTTTTCTATCGCATCACTTTTTATTCTTCTTATGTAGTGTTTATCCGTATCTTTTAATGTTTTTTTTACCTTTTACTTTTATGTAAGTTACTCTATGCCTTTAATAGTAATGTTATTCCTCTTTAATAGATATAAATTAGTTAATAAAACCTAATTCATTCTCTCTTCTTATTCTCATATCTATTCATATTTACTATATAAATTCACATTCACTTCACACATCTTCTATGTCTCCTCTTGCATAATCTTATGCCTCTACTCTTTCTCTTGTATCGTTGTTAATGTTTTGCACAATTATTTGAAAAAATTGGTTCATGACCATCAGGGACGGATCCAGGAATTTTAATATGGAGGGACTGGATTTTAGATGAACTTTTTAATTTTTTTTATTATATTTTTTCATTCCATAAAAGCAATTTAGACATAACATATAGTTATTGAGTTGGTTTTTAAAAAGGTTTATCAATATATATATATATATATATATATATATTAAAAAAATTATAAATTCTTTTTCACAATTTTATTTTTAGCATGACAGTTATATAAAAGAAATATAACAATATCAATAATTTATAGTGTGTTTAGTTAAAAAATGATCACATATCTTATTAATTAAAATTAATTCTTTCAAAAATTTTAAAAAATTTATAAACAAATTATAAACTATTAATTATGTGAAAAACACAGTAATCTAATATTTCATATCCTATTTGGAGAATAAATTTTAGTTTGTGACAATCTATTTATTTATCTAGCTATCTATTTATTCATAATGTATAAAAAGAAAAATCAAATAATATACAATGAACACTCGACATATTAGATAATTTCTAATGTTGCCACATGAACATTTTAGTGAAATGCTGATTTTATAGTTTTTCTGACATCATATTACTTTTTAATCTTTTTAAGTAGTGTTGTACCCGCAAAAATTCATAAAAAAAAAAAAACTAACAACAAACAACAACAAAACCTCATTTCATTAGGTGAGATCGGCTACATGAATCAAGTAACGCTATTGAACTCGATCATGTATCATGTCTCCAGTGAAACTGTTAGACGCAGATATCGTTTGACTACCTCTAGGATGATTTTTGGATCTTCCTCTACCTTTTACCCCTCATGTACCTTCCGTCTCATCCACCCTCTTAACTGGATGTCTTACCGATCTTCCCACATGTCTAGATAACGTGAGACGAGTTTCTACCATCTTTTCAACGTAGGCGCTACACCAAATTTCTCTTTTATATCTTCATTCCTTATTTTGTCTATACATGTGTGCTTGCTCATCCATCTTAGTATCATCATCTTTGCCACACTTAACTTATCGTCATGTTCACCTTTTGCTTCCTGACACTCTGTTCCATATAGCATAGTCAGTTTATTGGTAGAGCGATAAAATTAGTTCAAAAGTTACATCCCCCTCTTCTGATCTGCATACTTCTTCATTGAATTTTGTGCTTCCTGCCATGGCTGAAGGAAGAGGGTCACCTTTCAACAGAATTCGGCCCAACTCAACCATTTCGGCTGTGGCTTAGGCTTACCACTAGAGAAACACCTCAAATAAGCCTCAAGGCATCTATTGACAACTCTAGTTTGTCCATCGATTTGAGGATGATATATAGTGCTGTATTTTAACATGGTTCCAGCCAATCTTAACAGCTCAGTGCAAAAAGTGTTCACTGTCTCTAACCGAAGCATGGAATCCCATGCAAGCACACTACTTGCTAAGTTTATCAACCACAACAAATACAAGTTAATAATCAAATTCATCCCTGAAAGATAACCCATTTTTTCAAATTGGTCTCCGAAAGATTTTGTTATCCATATTAGTCCCTGAAAGATACAACCGTAAGTTAAATTGATCCTTTAATTAGATGTTGACGTGTCACATTAGCTGGCATGTGGTATGATGACATGGCATGTTAATGTCACGTGTCACAAAATGATTTGTTGACGTATCATGTCATGTTAAGATACAACCAATCATTTTGTGACACGTGGTTCTTCCCCCTTAATATCCTTAGATGCCTATGAAGATTCTTCTGTTAATGATGATAGTTCATGTGTGCGTTTGAGATATTCAAATAGACCTCTATAACTCGTTAGCAACTTTTATAAATGAGATTAAGTCTAGCCCATTTTCTTGTCAGTAGTCTCAATGTTACTTGTAATCTTGGGCTGACTAATTTAGAGAGTCATATTTTGATACGTTTGAGATGGGTGGTTTGTTCCATTCCTTTCTTGTTTTAGAGAGCATGGTTATTAAAACTTCTAGCTGTTGAGCTGCACGCTGGAGAAGTTAGTAGCTCAAAACATAGAGAAGCATGCCAGACAATCCTTTCTCATCTTTTTGATCAAGGTATAACTGAAGTTGATGGACACCAAACCATGTCCCCGTTTTCATTTGAAGATACTTTGGAAACTGCTGCTATAAGAACTGTCAGCAAGAGTCAGGTAATGAAGGTCATTGAACTTTTGTTGTACTTCTTTTAATGTGGACTCTCATATCACATGTATATTTTGGAATTTATGTTGTTTACAGTATATTATGTGCAGTATCATTTACATGCACCCTAAAGAATAGTTTCCCTCATGGCAGCTAAACACTAGCAGTTACTGTAACTAACCTTTGACCTTGGTATCCCTGCCGCCTTGTGCTATGTATTCAGTATTGTAAATGTAATTAATAACTGTTTTTCCTTAATTTTATATATCCATTGCATTCAAATTAAATGAACACTTTGGAAATACACAAATGTAAAATTATAAGGTCATTCATCCTTGATCCTTAATAATACTACTTTGTCGGTTCTGGTTTATTCATTCATTCATTCATTTTTAGTGTTATAACAGTGTCTATATATTCACACTACTTTACTGAAGTGTTACAATATTTGGCTATCATTTGAGTCAATTATTACTACTGTGATATTCTAGTTGCATGTTTCTATATTATTGTTTGGTTTTCATTGTGCAATACCCGGGTTTCAGAAATAACGTGGATATATTTGTCGGAACATGTGAGAATATCTAATGTCTCATGTCATCATAATTATCTTATTGAATATAAGAGTATGTAAGATGATCTGATCAGCTGCTTTATCATGTATTCTTCTCCTGAGTTGTATTTTTTCTTGAAATTCAGGTGTTAGAATTGCTTGAAGTAATCCAGTTTAGATGTCCAGACGCCACTACTAAGCTCTCAAATATTGTGTCTAGCATGAAGTATGACTTGATGGTGAGATACTTGTCCAAACTTTATTAATTCTATATTTCTTAACCCCTCCTCTCTCTCTATCTCTCTCTCTCTCTCTCTCTCTCTCTCTCTCCAAAATCCATTACATTAACTTTTCAAAAATGGCTCACTCTCAAATTCAGAATATAAGTTCCAATGATCTTCAAGTCTTTGACTATCTTCAAGTCTGTAATATTCTTATGGTCGGATATCTTATTCAGGCGGAAGAAATACTTGGAAATTCTGGAAAGAGTGGTGTCTACTATTATTCTGAGAGAGGTGACCGGCTAATTGACCTTGCTACCTTTCATGACAAACTTTGGCAGGTTTATCTATTTTTCGATTCTTTATTTCTTGATAAAATATCTCTGTTTCAATTTAATTTAGTGTTGACAATATTAGGTTTCATCTGCATCCTGAACATTCTGTATTCTCAATTTTCACTTCCTTTTTGGGACAATGTATTCATAAGAAATTTAATCTACTTTCTTGTTGTAGACATACAATTCTGCTCATCTCCAGGTGAATAATATTGGCAGTGAAGTTGAGCTAAATGATGTGAAAGAGATAATTCAACAGTTGCTGAGATGGGGGTGGAAACACAATAAAAATCTTGAGGAACAAGCTGCTCAACTGCACATGTTGACTGCCTGGTCTCAGGTTGTTGAGGTAAGCATCGTTTTATCTATTCTGTATACTCCTTTTTTTAGAGGATTATTCACTGACTTGGTCGTTTTTTTAAAGGTGTCCACTTCTAGAAGATTAGCAATGCTTGAAAATCGATCTGAAATTCTGTTTCAGTGAGTTGCCACAATCCTCCATCATCAAAATAGTTATAGTGGCTCTCTGTTGTCGTGCGTTTTTGTAATCATTGAATTGCCTTGTCAGGGTCCTTGACACATCTCTTAGTGCTTCTGCTTCTCCAGACTGTTCATTGAAGATGGCATTCATACTATCACAGGTTGATAACTATTGATGTATCCTTTGGATGTGTTGAGTGAGTCATTATCCATGATATACCGGTTTATATTATTTAACATGCCTGCAATTCTCTCAGGTGGCATTGACTTGCATGGCCAAACTACGAGATGAAAGGTTTTTATTTCCTGGCAGTCTGAGTTCGGATAATATAACATGCCTCGATCTCATTGTGGGAAAACAATTATCAAATGGTGCATGCTTGACCATATTGTTTAAGCTTATCATGGCTATTCTTAGAAATGAATCGTCAGAAGCTCTTAGAAGACGGTAATTTACTAGTTGCTTAACTTATTCTTTTGGTATGGATGTACTGTGTTGGCTGGCAAACTAACTCGTGCATGTTTTTTGTACAGCCAATATGCCTTGCTCCTTAGCTATTTCCAGTATTGCCAGAATGTGGTTGATCCAGATGTTCCAACCACAGTTCTTCAATTCTTGCTGCTTAATGAACAAGATAATGAATATATTGATCTCCCAAAGGTTATGCAAACTAATTAGAATATCTAATTCTAGTTTATAGATTAATACATCATCATTACATCCTTTTTCTCCAATTTGTTTTTCATAGATTGATAGAGAACAGGCTGAATTGGCTCATGCAAATTTTTCTACTTTGAGGAAAGAGGCTCAGAGCATCTTGGATTTGGTTAGTTTATCATCTTGTTTTATTTGTTTCTTTATAAACATTAACTATTTACTGACATTTTTCGCTGATGTGCTTATGGTTTGTTTATATGGGGAAATTATTATTATTATTAGGGATAAGTACTGATTTGGTTCCTAAGGTTTAGGGTCAAAATCAAATTCATCTCTAATCTTATTTTGGATTTAAAATCATCCTCAACGTTTCATTTGGTATTAAAATCGTCCTTTTAACTTTTTTCGGACAAAAATACCCTCATGTTTTTTCTTACCCTAACCCCATCATTCACCATCACCACCACCACCAGCTTTATTACCACCAACTATTCTTCTCATATCTATTCATTTTACTCCATCAACAACAGCAACACAACAAAACAATTCAAATTTAAAAATTCATCAACAAGATAACATTCAAATTCAAGAACAATATCAACGACCTCATTTATTTCAAAGAGATTGAGAAGAGAGTGAGACTGCCGGGAAGAGAAGGGAAGTGAGAGAGCAAGAGGGAGAGAGCTGAAAATCATGGCCACCACCTTCGAAACCGCCGCCGCTGTTGCTCTTGGAAATTGCCGCCGGAAAAGGAAGGAAAAGGAGATCTGGAACCAAAGAAGTCCCTGCTAATGCTAACAGAGAAGCTCAGCCTCAATGTTCACCACCATCTTCAACGCTTCAAAAAATTTTGTTTTAAATGCAACATCAAATCCTTCAAATTCAACAACAACAGCAACAACAACAAAGCATTCAGATTCTTTTAAAAAAAAGAATGAAAATCTTAATCAATTACGGAGAAAGACAAACGAGATCCAGGGCGAAGCAGAGACAGCAAGGTCGCCAGTTTGCTCTGCCACTGCTGTCACCGGAGAAGGTCGTCGACAGCCGACAAGGTAAAGGTGACGGTGTGACGGCGCCATGACCGACGCTGAAGAGGAGGGCGACGACGGCGGAGAGGATGTCCTTCAATGGCGAGGCGAGGCGAGGGTGCGGCGTGGCAACGCTAGGGCGACCGTCAATCTCGACGGTGGCGGGGGAGTCCACGATGGCAGATCTCTGCCGTGGTTTCCCCTTTCAACACATGCAACAACAACACAACAACGACACCATTTTGAAGAACACCGAAATTACGGCAATGATGCTCAGGAGGAAGAAGAGGAGTGGGTTCAGAGGGTGGTCCGATTAAGAAGAGAAGAGGAGGAGGAGGAGGAGGAGGAGGAGGAGTGTGAAACGTTGGGATAAGGGGGTATTTTCTTGAATAAGGGGAGAGGACAGTCAAACAGAGAATATAAGGGGGTATTTTTGTGATTTAGAAAAATATTTTATTCAAAAGGACGATTTTAAATTCAAAATAAGATTAGGGACGAATTTGATTTTGACTCTAAACCTTAGGGACCAAAACAGTACTTATCCCTTCATTATATTATTATTATTATTGATAGAAAAGAATTTCATTAACATGAGGAGAATGATAATCCAAATTAAATAGGTGTTAAGGGTTCCCCTATACAAAAGCCAAACAAAACTGAAAATTTATCAGTAAAGCATAGCCTTCCAATCTCTCAAAATGTTTAAAGGGGGAATCTGAGAGCCCCTTTTCGTCCCCTGATCAAAGAATTAAAATGGGAACTGAGAGAGAAGATTTAGGTAAAAATTTCCGTATAGATTTGGGTCCAAATCAGTCTATTTTCTCCATTAACGACTAATACATCAATTACCCACTGGATATTGTTCTATGGGTTGTTACTTCCATGTGCTACAAATTCTGTTGCTTAGTCTGCTTTTTATCCATTTTGCGTATTTTGTTTTTATTTGGATAATACCCAAGTGAATTATTTACAGTTTCAAGTGATTTTAAATTGTAGGTAATAAAAGATGCAACCCATGGCAGTGAACCGGGAAAGACTATATCTTTCTATGTTATTGATGCGCTCATTTGTATCGATCATGAGCGATATTTCTTGGGTCAACTTCAAAGTAGGGGATTTTTAAGGTCATGCTTTACAGGCATCGGCAATGTTTCCATTCAGGTATTTATTCTGTCCACCATTAAAGGTTGCTTCACCACCCTACATTGTTTTTATTTTACAGATGTAGACTAATCATCTCATTAACCAAAAAATCTGACTGATCTTTTAAGGTTTCCTGTTTATTTTAGTCATGACTGATGATGGTACCATTATCGTTATGCTTTCCTTATTTCTTCAAGTGGTTTCATCATTTTGACTTAGTTTTGAAACTAAGATAGTTTCTTTTGCATACTCCTGTACATTTAATATAGCCTTGGGAGTGTATCTCTGTATATACTTGTTAGTGTTTGATGTTGCAACTGCTTTTATATTGTTGTTTCAATATAGCGCAGAAATGCCTTGTTGATACTTCTATATTTGAATTTGTTGCTTCAAAGTCTAATCAAAAGTGCTTGGAATTACCGTAATTTGTATATCTTTAGTTGATAAAAAAATAACTGAATAACACATACTAAACTTTTGACAAACGGAACTTTTGTCTGTTGATCAAGTGGCATTATCATTGCCTTCCCAATGCCTGTACCAGGGCTTGATTCCTAGCTTAGCTAGAATGTGATACGAAAGGAACCTGTTAGTAGTGTGTGAGTTGGTGTGATAATGACCAAAAAAAAAAAAAGCTAATCAATCATTTGGTAAGACACTTGCAACTGAAATTATTGATCTAGTGGTGATATTATCTCAATATCTTTCACCTTTGACCATCCAAATTTGTTTCGTTGAGTCGCAATTATCATGACAGCACAAGATGAGGTCATCAAAGATTTTTCTTTAACAATTGGTCTGCACAAAATGTTGATTTTGAGTCCATATTTTACCATAGTGCATGTTTTTTGGCAAGACGTCGTGTTATCTAAGCAGAGATAAGACAGTATACAAAATATAATATTTCCAGGAAGCAGGAGGCATGTAAATTATATGCCTAATGTAGGTTAAGTATCTTGGCTATACTATTCAAGATGTTGTGCAAACAAAGGGTTGTTTAAAGCATGTTATCAAATTGGGTGGAAGAATCAGGGGATAAATATATGATGGAAAAAACTGACTCAAGCATGAGGCAGTGTTCACTGCATAACTATAAACTTGATAATGTGAGATGGAACTGAATGTTGGGCATAAAAAGCCCATAGGTAGTAATGTTACAGAAGTATGTGCATTGGATGGGTGGACGTATATTAGACTTGATAGAAATAGGAATTAGAGAGAAAATTTAGGACAGTATCTGTTGTGAAAAAGATGGTAATGCTGTTGCGCAGTTCAATAGCTAGATTTAGGAGACTAAGAAAAATTATAGGCAAGACTGTTAAAAAGGATTTAGATTTTAATGTTCAGTATGGACATACTAGAGTGCCATTTGATCCATATAATCCCACGTAGTGTGGCAAGGCCTGGATTTTTTAATTTTTATTTTTTATTTTAATAAAGGAACGAGAAGGGTGTTGTAATGATGAATATAAAGGACTTTGGGAAATTCTAACCAGCTAGTTGGAATAAACTATTAAGCTTTAGGCATTTAGGCGCATACTTGACTAAACATAACTGAATATCATGTTTTTAGAAACCCAACATGTGCTGATCCTGATGATTTTATTCAGTAAAGGTTCCCATCTCAAGGAAATGATAATACTGATTATTTTTTTCATCATTTGTTCAAGGATGGTGGTCTTTCACTGGACTCGTTGCAGAGGGCTTGTACATTCGAGGCTGAGCTTGCTTTACTACTAAGAATCAGTCACAAGTATGGGAAATCTGGAGCACAAGTACTATTTTCCATGGGCCTATTGCAGCATCTTGTTTCAGGAAGGGCAATCAATTTACAGGTGAGTGGGTAGTTTCATTTTTGCACACAACTCATTCATTTCAGCTTTCCTTTTCATCTAGCTTTTACTGACGATGTGAAGCTAAGCAATCTGCAGGGAGTTGTTAGGTGGGTTGAGACAAGGCCTAGAAGAGATGTTGCAGTGGATGTTGATAGACAAAGATTGATTGTAACCCCAGTCTTGAGATTAGTTTATTCATTAACATCCTTGGTTGACACATCAGACTTTCTGGAGGTTTGCTATTGTGTTTATTCTACAAATTTTAAATCTCCTATGATTTTTTTTCTTGCTGCCTTGCTTGTCATTCATTTTACCTCTCAATATTTTGTGGCTTTCAATTGTGAGATAAAGCTGTGTACAAGTATAGCAGTTGTATAGCCTTTATGAGTTTCAGTTACTGTGGTTATATAGCTCTTGCATTTGAGTAGAAGCAGAAGCTAATTGCATGGTCCTATTTGTTCCTAAAATTCTAGTTGTAATAAATAACGAACAAACTCATGAAATAATAGTAAATATGAAAACCAATTATTAGGAAACTACCAACAGAATAAGAAGGGATAAGTGTATACGTATTATTAACACTCAGTGAAGCTGGATCTCAGCTTATTTATGAAGGATATGATAATTAGCAAAACAGAAGGGATAGCACAGGGCATATAGCAGCCCCACTCTCCCAAGTCAATTCCAAAATCAGCCTAAACAATTTTTTTTTCTCACTCTCCCCACATCTATCACTCCTGTGCACTAACAGAATTCACACATGCACTCTGCTCGCTCTACATGCTCACATGGCATTTCTCTTACCTCACCCTCTAAGTATGTCTGTTAGGCCTTCTTTTTCCCTGATTCTGCCTAATTGCTAGGCTGTCCTTGAATATTTTCCCACTTGTAGATCCTTGGGAAATTTATCCTTAATACTAACACCAATCCCAGGGCCAGGAGATGATTAATTGTACTTTTTGATATTCCAAGATATGGTAGAGAGATTATATATCTTATTTACTTCTAACATACCTCCTCAAGCTAATGCTTTCTATGCTTTAAGCTTGCACAATTAAACCCTCTGAGTGAAGATCAGCAAGCTTAGTATATGTGTATATGTTTTTCTGTATGTAGGGAAATGTTAACATTCACTCCTTTGGGTGAATAAGAACATGTCTCCACATAGAGTTACATGATGGCATCCATTGTAGTAATTCAATGTATAAAATTCAAAGGACCTTGTTATTTGTACAACTATTTATTAGACCCAAAAGCTTACACTATGATAGCTTAAAAAAAATGTAAATTTCTAAAATAAATGTGGTAACTTCAAAAAGCATGTGAAAAGATGTATGCATGTAATAATTTCCAGAATAAATTCTTTTTGTGAACTATTAAATTCATAACATAGATCTATTATCACATTTTTAAAGCTAACTTCATTAAAGATAATGTATAGGGTGATTGATGATCACAAACACATAAGTCACAATGCCTATAGTAGAAGGCATCTTCTAAGATATGACTATATTATAAGATATCTTCTTTATCTAAGTTTTAGCATTGTAAATTTTTGTTGTGTTGACAAAAATTGGTGTCTTTTACCTGTATATTATAGGTCAAGAATAAAATTGTGCGCGAAGTAATTGATTTTGTCAAAGGGCATCAATCATTCTTTGATCATATTCTACGTTTGGACATGGTTGAAGTGGATGAGTTGAGGTTGGAGCAGATAAATCTAGTTGTTGGTATTCTTAGCAAGGTAATGTTTTCTCTAAAGACTCTCAGCTAGATAATGGTTACTGTCAGTAGGCAGTTTATAAACTAGCTTCTCTACCTTAAGTAGATGAAGGTGGGATTAAGTGATACTTTTTACTCAATAATCTATTTCAGAGCATGGTAGTTTATTCTATTTTATGGTTTTGTAGTTTCTATTCAGAAGGCTTCTGAACTTCCTTTTCTGAGTTAATGTAATTCTCTGAACATTTGGCTTTTCTGATTCGGTTTCTGTACTTTTTTATTTTTGACTTTAGGTTTGGCCATACGAAGAAAGTGATGAGTACGGTTTTGTACAAGGACTTTTTGGTATGATGCATGGTCTGTTCTCTCGAGACTCTAAGGTTCCTAATTTTGTTGGATCAATTGGATCATCTGAGGTGAGTTTCAAGCACTAGCTTTTTGTAAGTTGTTCAAAATGAATAACATTGTATTATGCATGCGTATTAATCTTTGCCCATGGCTCTACTTTTATCAGAACCAAAGGAATTCGGAACTGCATATGTATAAATTATGCTTCAACTTGAGCTCATATCTATACTTTTTAGTCACCAAAAAATCACTGAGATTGCAGGTATCTTGTGTATAAAATATAGAGGTTGTTAATTACTTTGAAGTCTTTTTCTCATTATGTGTGATGTTTACATTTGTCTTTTTCTCATTTGTTTAACTGATAAGTTTCTATTCTTCTAATGTGCTGTTGCAGTTTTCAGATGCCATGTTGGGTTATCCTTCTTCCATGGAACTTCAACAACCCACATTGAACTTACTTAATTCTCTTCTTACTTCTGTAACAAGCGCACTTGAAAGGGCTTCTGAGGAAAAGTCTTTACTACTTAACAAGGTTAAAAAGAATAATCAACTACTCCACGTACCTTTTTCATTATGCCTCTGTTTATATTTGTGGTTTTTGATGAATGATATATGGGTTTTCATCATGTGCAGATTCGGGACATAAATGAGATGTCAAGACAACAAGTGGATGAGATCATCAATATGTGCATCCGGGAAGACACTCTTTCATCTTCGGACAACATACAAAAAAGGTTGATCCCATTACTATGTCATTCTAGAAATCCAGAAAATGAACATATACCTGATTATATGGCATTTTGCATTTTTACTGCTGGAGGGAGGAGAAAACGGGAATAGAGACTTTGGATAATACGATTTTTTACTAATATGATGCAAAGAATTGTGATACTAATGACAAATCAATAACCCCTATCTTTGAATGCTAATGCTAGACTCCCAATTTAAAATATGGAAACAAAATGGAAATATGATGTGTGGGGGGAATAATTTTAAGTAATTAAGATACTCTAGGTAGTTATAATTAGGATATTTGAGATGTTTTTGTAATTACTGATTCTAATATATTTCCTGTTGCAGAAGATATATTGCAATGGTAGAAATGTGCCGAGTTGTTGCTGGTAGAGATCAACTAATCCATTTGTTACTTCCACTCGCTGAACATGTGCTAAATATCATTCTCATCCATCTTCAAGAATGGTAAGACTTTTAAGTTTCTGATATAAGTAATTAGAATGGGAGAAAGTCAAGATACAGTGGTTAAATGGGGTGTTTAATCTTACATTATTTTAAAATGGGTAAATTATACTTTTTGCCCCTGAAGTTTGACAAAAGTTTCAAAAATATCTCTAAATTTTATTTTGTTTCAATTTTGTCCCAAAAATTTTTTATTTGCATCAATATACCCGTGACGGCTAATTTTTCAAAAAATTTAAGACCAATTCAACAACAATTTCATAAGAACAACCCTCAACACAAGCAAATCAAGCATAATTTTCATGTATTATTGTTAGATTGGTCTTAAATTTTTTGAAAATTTAGCTATTTGAAGGTATATTTGATGCAAATCGAAAACTTCTGGGACAAAATAAAACTTACGAATATTTTTGAAACTTTTGCTAAACTTCAGGGAGAAAAAATATACTTTATCCTTTTAAAATTGTTGCATTATTTTCTTTATTTGGGAAGGAAAATATGAAAACAAATTTAAGAAATAAAAGTTAAAATAAGATGGCTGACTGGCTTCAGCACGTCAGGCAAAATTGAAACAGAAAATGTACTTTTCAATAACTTAAAAAGTATAGGATTAATATTTGTCTTTAGGTTGACCTTTTAATACGTTTTGACAGTTCTGATTCAAACTTGGTTACGAAAACAACTACCTATAGTGCAAAGCATGATCCAAAACAAGACATTGCTTTGTTATGTGGAAAGTTAGTTCCAAATCTTGAACGACTCGAACTGTTGAGTGAGGTATGGCGTTTTGTAATAACAACTATTATGATTAAATATTTAAGTTGCAATGCAAGTTCTGGTCATTCTTTTTTTATGCTTTTTGCATAATTATGGTTATCTGTTTTCTCAGGATAAAGTAGGGCACCATCTCAAAGTATTTCGAAGACTAACAACTTCAGCAAAAGAGATCGCAATTCAAAAGTCAATTTTGTAGATAGATAGATACTATTGCTGCTTGTACCGATTGCTAGTGTATCGTCACTTAGTGTGTCTATAGATAGTGTAAGTAATCAGGCAGATTTGTGTCTCGCACTCGGGTGATGATGCTAAAATTTTGCTGAATTAAGTATACATTGCTTTTAGTTGTAGAAATATTTGTATTTGTATGGTTATCATATATTAAATAGGTGCCAGAGAAAGGGTGGTTTCTGCCTTCAATGTTGGTCACCTTCAATACTTTCAATCCATTTATATTAATTGTTACCAAGTTCAGATGGAATGAGTTTCTGCAATGTTACTCTTTATAATTATGTCATAAAAAAGTTTTCATTATATGTCAATAGGCCACTTTATATTATCATTCCTCTTTTTCTAGTTCTCTTTTCTATTGCCTTATTCTTCTAAACAAATCTTTGCCATTCTGTTCTGTTCCTTCTCTGAGTATTTTCAACCCCCACTTTCCACTCTCCACCCCAACCTTCAAAGGCAACAGCAACTGCAAGCATCATTCGAACCATCAACTGCCTTGCACTTCTATCAACCAATGATCAATGATACTTTGCCACATTGTCGCAGTTTAATGTCACTGACTCCTGCGTACTCCCCTTTTCCACTACATATCAGTAGCCTTGCACCTCTCCGTCACCGATATTGTTGCACTGTCTCCGTGTCTCTCATGTGTATCTTTCACGTGGCCCTTCAAGTATTCTTCCTCTTTTGTACCTGACGCAGCACCATTACTTGAATGATGTTTGATGCCACTGCTCTTGAATCCTCTCTGAATTGCAGGCCTACCTACCAAAATCTATGCTGATCCCTGCCTGGCCATCCCATTCCATGCTATGCTGACTTCCGAACACATCTCTTGTGATTCCTGTTGGATTTACCACCATGATTGTAAAAAGCAAGGAGATCAAGGAAACTGTTTTTTAGTTCTTGTATAAGTTTTTGAACTTATTGTTTACTTAAATTGAAGAGCGACTTGTCATAATCAAGATATCAATGATATCTTCAAAAGGAAGATAAGAGGATATATACTTTCAACAGGAGCTTATGGGCCTTGCTTAGTTTACTGTAATTAGGAAGCCTACTATTTTATTTTGTTTGAAATTGATTTATCCTAGAATTGATGCATATTTTGCAAAATGGAAAAACGCTACTATTTGGAGAACTTAGATTGCCCAATTTAGACATATGACAGCTTAGCTGAGTTTCAAAGAAGGACTGTCAACTTAGCTGAGTTTCAGTACAAAGTACTTTATAATGTACTTTGACTTTTGACATATGACATACCATTTGGTTTTCAATTTTGAGAGTCATAATTTAGTGTGTATACGTTATAAAAGTTTGGGATACAAGAGCACAAATGCTTTACGAGTAACATAAGCAAAAGACCTCAAAAGGGTTTATTATTTAGACATGTCAATTTTTTGAGATGCAATTTAGTGCGTATACTTTTGGAAAGTTAGGGAACAAGCGGATGTTGTTCCACCAATTCTTAGTAGCATTATACCATTCTCAATGAAAAGGCTCCCTCGGTGTACAAAGTTGCCATTCAACATATTTTAATCTCCCAATTCATATTTTGTGCCCAGAGAGGGTGAAGGCATGTTATATAGGTGTCCTATTTGGTGGAATTCTTTGTTCTTTTAGTAAAGAATATGTACAAATAAATAAATAAAATCCAATACATTACCAGTATTGCACACAGCTTTGTGTTTGTATATTTCTGCTTGTGATTTATCAACACTTATTCTACTTTGTCAATTTGCTAACAAATGTAATACTTTGCGCTCTTCTTAACTGCAATTCTTCATGTCCAAGACCTGAAACATAAAACGAATCTAAAGGATTCCATTCATTGGTATAAATTTTATATTTTTTTTATTGTCCACAGTATCTCCCAACCCGACAAGTCAAGGACTAATCCATTGCAGATCTGAGTTTCCCTTAAGGGTTTGCCGCTAGCCAATGAATTGTTGTACGAGATGAGACTCAAACTCCCGACACTTGCATATGCTTACGCAGACGAATGAGCTAATCACTTGACTAACAAAAGTTGGTTTAAATTTTATAACTATTAATCAAACCAATATCCTATATTTTGTAACTTAGTGCAGACATTTAAAATGAACATTTTTCGATTATTTTATTTAGCAATACTCATTCCAAAATTCTTCTAGATAATTCAATGTCGACCAATGAGAGACAGTCTACAGTGGAGAGACAGAGTGAGTGACACAGAGGGAGAAGGGACGTGTTTCTGCCTCTGCTCCTCTTCCACGAGCCGCCACCACCAATGCAAAAAGTGCAAAGGAGAGCGGGGCGCCCAGGAGGAAAGGAAATAACGTGGGTTTGGCGGTTGGTATTATTACTACTGTTGCTTTTCATTGTATTGCCTCCCCGCTGTCTCTGCCACTGCCAGGTTCTGCTAATGTCCCCACTATGTCACCATTGCCACTGCTAGGCGCTCTCATGTCTGTTGCTGCGAGAAACATGATACAGTAGTTGTCCGTGATGGCTTGAGGGAGGTGGCAAGGGGACGGTTTGTGGTACGGGTTTGGGCAGGCCCCTTTTTTTTCCCTAAACTATCTCAACCGGAAAATTTTTAATGGTTCAAATGGTGCGCTGGTCTATGCAAGTGTTCTTTTTTTTTTCATTGATTTTCTGCAAATAGGTTTTTTGTACTCTTGTAGATAAGCCAAACCCGACATAAATTGAGACCAATCGACCCATAAAGACAACTCATTTTATAATCATCTTCATTATAGCTAAGCAAGTAAGGGGATTTGGTTGACTGATAAGGGTGATTTTTGCAAGTTCAGGCCAAACATACCATAATCAATAAACTCTTACTTAAATACTCATCCTCAAAGGTCAATAATCCAACCCATCAAACAAATTGTAGCATACACAAAAACCAGCAACGCAGAAAAAAAAAGCGGCGATCCGGGGACTGTAAGATTTTACTCAAATGTGTCATCATCATCATCCGGAAGTGGCTGGTTAGCAGCTTGAACAAGCTCAGCTTCATGCCTGTAATACCCAACCAAAAACATATATCAATCACAGGAATCGAGACAAATTCATATGGGCTACATAACACTTTAAGACTACTATGAAATAATCAAGGCTTTTAACTCATTTTGAGAAACTAAAAAGTGTTAATCCTACAACCATTATCCATATATATATTTTTGATGGTGAATTTTGTAAACATATCAGTTATATTATCATGACAGAAAGCTTACTGTTGTTGTGCGGCCAAATCGATTTGAACTTCTGGAGGAGCCAGTGCAGGTGATTCTACAAAGTGCAAGTTGGGATCACTGCAAAAATGACAGAAATAACAAAATATAAGTATAATAATATTAAAAGATTGATAATTTATTATGCAGTAGAAAGTAGAAACCCGAGAAGGTACGTACCCTGCAAGCTTCTTGGCAAGGTAAAGGAAAGGCTTCTCGAAGTTATAGTTGCTCTTGGCTGATATTTCATAGTATTGCAAATTCTTCTTCCTGTGGAAGGTAACCTGTTTTGCCTTTACTTGCCTGTTCTTCACATCAACCTTGTTACCACAGAGAACAATTGGAATGTTTTCACAGACCCTGAAAATCAGATATGCAGAGAAAACACCAGGTAAGGTACCCTGAGTAAGCATTAAATGATTAGAAATAAAACAGTAAAAGGGATTAACGGAGTTTATTTACCTGCAAAGATCACGGTGCCAGGTAGGGACATTTTTGTATGTCAACCGAGCAGTGACATCAAACATAATGATCGCGCATTGCCCATGGATACTGAAACATTACATTACACACTACGTTAGACACACTCCAAAGGGAACAACCCAACACATAAACAGAAACAAATGTGAAATAATAGACTGGAAGAGGAAATACAAAAACTATACAAACATTTCAGTGGAAAAAGATTTAGCATTTCAATACCGTTCCTAAAGGCTAAATTCCTATACAAATAAAATTAGCAACAATGTGTAACTTTGTGCAATCCCACGCATGGCGCGGGTGTGTATTCTAGTATTCCATGAAATGTGGACATAAAAAATTAAGTCGGAAGCATAACTGTTGCAATTGAAAGATACAAGCATGACCAAGAAATCAACGAATGCTAAGTTTATCAATTATGACGAAGTAATTATGTTACATAGAAGTTAAGCACTGTAACATGATCATATCAGGTAGTCACAGAAAATATAATTCAAAAGCACAGTCAAAACCGAGAAAGTATCCATGCCAATGCGAATGTAACATATAATCTCTCAACTAGTGCTCAAACAACTTCACCAAAAGCAATTTCAGATATAACACAGTCAGGGAATGTTGATTAAACTTTCTCATACAAAGATGTCGAAAGAAAGAACTTACTAATATCCATCTCTCAAACCACCAAACTTTTCTTGGCCAGCGGTATCCCAGCAATAGAAACGAATCTTCCCACAGTTTGTGAAAAAATCCAAAGGGTGGACCTCCACACCAATAGTTGCTGTTACAAATCAAAGATACATAAATCCTACATATTAAATATATCCTTAAATTAAATCCTTATATTAAGTAAGAAGCTAGTTAACTCACGTTCATATTTCTTCTCAAATTCACCAGTAAGATGTCTCTTCACAAATGTAGTCTTTCCTGGAAAATTAGAAATTCCAAATAAGTTAATATCAATCAAGCCAAAGCTCATAATCATCAATTAGGTATTATTCTATCTCCTAACAACGTTATTCAATTAAAAAACGAAAGAACAAGCGACGAATTTAAGCACCGGCCACAACCAACAATCCGTTCAGTTATACATTCATTTAAACATGCTAAACCTAGGCCTAAAATTTTAGGTCGGAAATGAAAATAAAAGAAAGAAGGAAAAACAGCGAAAACAAAAGATATTAATGAGAGTGAAACCTGTTCCACCATCGCCGACGATAACGAGCTTGAAGCTAGGGTAATCAACGGTTTGCTGATTCGGTAAAGCCTGCATTCAACAAAACACGGAAATGGTGAAAAAGAAGATCGAATTTGAATTTTCAACGATCGTAAGCGAGAGAGAGAGGGAGAGATTGAGTACCATGAGTACGTCGAGAAGAGGAAGATGAAAGTGTGTTTGTGTAGCGTCGAGAAACGGCAGAACCAAGTTTTGGAGAAGCGACGAGGGTTTATATATATCGGAGTTAGAGGGTTTCAATTTCCCCTGCTCAGCGTCTACCTCACGCAGCTCTTTTTAAAAATAAATAAAATAAATTTACTTATTTCGAGTTTTTTTTTTTTTTTACTCATTGACAAATGCTAACTTAGCTTTGTTTTTTTATTTTTAGTTTTTTATTTTAATTTTTAAACTTCCAAGTGTTTAAAAGACCATTTTGCGCTTGAAAAGTTTTCTTTGACAAAATAGCCCTTGATCAATGAAAACTTGTCTATGACCTTTGAAAGATGAAAAACTTCCGACATAACCACAAAATTGTGAAAATAGACACTATTCGTGCGCTGTGACGACTGTAACACACCGAATTCTGGATACAATAATTAAAAATGATGAGAGTTAAGTTTTAAAATAGTGTTTGGATACTAAAATCATTTTTGAAATTCTTATAATACCAATTATATTTTTTAAATAGACAAAAATATAAAGATAAGGTTCAATTTAAGTAAATAATTTAATTAATTTTTTTTTTGAAAAGTTAGTTTAAATAATAAATAATTATATTAAAAATAATTTATAAATAAGTTATTTTGTGTTTGAAATTTTAGTTTTAAAAGTGCTTATTTTATAAAAATGTGATAAAAGATAGTAATATTATGAGATAAGTCATTTTTTTAACTCTATAAGCTCCTAAATAATTTTTTAGAAAGCCGCAATTTAGTTTTAAAAACTATACCAGACATTAATACTACTACTTTTCATAAGTCAAAAGCTAAAAAAATTTACTTTTAAATATTTTCAAACAAGCCCTAAGTACGATTTTGATCTCTAATGTAGAAGTCGAAAATTTATTACCTTTTATCGCTACAAAATGGTCTCAAATGTTTAACTTAATTTTAAAATCGTTTTTTGGACGAAAATACTCCTCTCCTCTTCTTCCCCAAAATCAACCAAAAGTAGAAGCACAGGCAAAAGCAGAAACAGAAACAGACAATAACAAAAAACAGAAGCAAAATCAACAACAATCAAACAACGACAATAATAACAATGAATAATAAAATTAGAACAACAACAAAAGTAAAACCAGAAACAAAAACAAAAATAGAAATAGACAAAAATAAAAATAACTAGAAGCATCAACAACAACAATAGAATAAAAAGCAATAAATAGAAGCAACCAGAAACATCAACAACGACAACAATAATAGAATAAACAAAAATAAAACACTTCCCTTTAAATTTGAAAAATTAAAGAAAAAAATAAAAAGTTGAGACAACATTACAGAGACCGAAGAAGAGATAAAGTAATACGAGGATAGAATAATAAAGTAATAACCCAGAAATCAGATTGTTGTTTGGCCATTTTTGGGCCCAAATATCAAGCCCAAAATAAAAATATATTTCAATTACAATACTATGCAATTACAATTAAAGATATTTACTTCCGACTAATGCTAAAATTTAAATAAAATACAAGGAACATAAATATTTTCAACTTTTAAATTTAGGCAGTTTTAAATTATATTAATAGAAATAATTATATTATATTAATATAATTAAAATTTATTTTAAATATAGAAGATGATATATATTGACAAATTTTAAGAATTTCTCATAAATTTTAAAACTAAAAAACATATTTTATATTAAAAAAGTATAAGTTATAAACCTAAGAGTGCATAAAAAAAAGCCATTTTTACTTTTGCGACAAGACACGAATATAAATGTACATATAACAATAAATTTATTACATGTTCAACATTTTCCTAAATATGTTGTATAAGAAGCACTTTTTTTTTTCTATTTTTTAGTTGTTATATATCTAAGTATTTTTTTTATTTAAGTTCATTTAAATAGATCAAACACCAACAAAAATCATTCTCATTAAAACAGTGTGATTACATGCGTATTTTTTTCTTTTTTCCACGCTCATTTACGCATGCTTCTTCTATCTTCTTCTTCTTCTCACGCTCGTTTACGCACAGAGTATCTTCTTCTTCTTCTTCTTCTTCTTCTTTTTCTTCGCGTTCTTCCTACTCTTTTTTCACGTGTTTTCTCCTTATCGTCATTTTTTTATTGTTGTTGTTGTTGCTACTTTTTTTTTTTTCCTTCTTCTCTCCCTGGTGAAGAAGCAGTAAAAGGTGATGAGGAAGAGTTTTGAATTATGCAGAACAGAAATGAACTGAAATTATATTTAGAATGAACCGAAAATTAAATTCAGAATGTAAACTCGTTTCAAAACGAGCACAGACTAAATGCACCTTATTTAAATCCAAAATGAATCGAAATTATTTAATGATTGTAACACACAAACTTAATTCGAAAACAAACACACAAACAAAATTGAATTATGAACAAAAATACATCCAAATCCATCAAATGATTTTGCAGTATTATGTATTTCTTCTTCTTTATTTGATTAGATGAACGAGACAAGAAAAGAAGAACATGATGAGAGGTTTTGATAAATTTTTTCTTTTTTTTCTTCTTTTTTGTTTGATTTTTTTACTGTTTTTTTCTATTTTATTCCTCTCAAGATAATGAAACAAGAAGAATCATAACAAAATAATTCACTCAGAAATGGATTGAAATCATATTTAGAGTGAACCAAAATTATATTTAAGGTAAACCTAAAATCAAATTCAGAATGTAAATTTGTTTCACAGGCCAAATGCACCTTATTTAAATACAGAATGAACCGTAATTATTTAATGATTGCGACACACAAACTTAATTTAAAAACAAACACACAAACAAAATTGAATTATGAACAAAAACACTTCCAAATCCATCAAGTGATTTTACAGCATTATGTGTATCTTCTTCTTTGTTTGATTAGATGAACAAAACAAGAAAAAGAAGAACATCATGAGAAGTTGAGGAAATTTTTCTTCTTTTTTTTTGTTTGATTTTTTTTCTATTTATCTTGGTTTTATTCCTCTCAAGATAGTGAAACAAGAAGAAGTATAACAAAATAATTCACTCAGAAATAAACCGAAATTATATTCAGAAATAAACTCGTTTCAAAACAAGCTTAAACCAAGTGCACCTTATTAAAATCCAGGATGAACTGAAATTATTTAATGATTGCACACAAACTCAATTCGAAAACAAGCACACAAACAAAAATTAAATCATGAACAAAAAATGAGAAAAGAAGAAGAAAGAGGAGGAGGAGGAAGAGGAGGAGGAGGAGGAGGAGGTGGTGGTGGTGGTGGTGGTGGTGGTGACGACGATAATAAAAGTGAAAAATAATAAAAAAGGAGGAGAAGAAGAAGAAGATGTAGCGTCAGGAAAGAAGCGCGGAGGAGAAGAAAATGAAAAAAAAGAAGCGTGTGACTCTAAATTATTTGGATAAACTTGGATATTAAAATTGCTTGGATGTGGAGAATATTTTTTTTCCTATCAATATAAACTTACAGATAACAAATTTAATATTTTCTCAATATTCTTTAACAATTATTCTCCACATACAAGTCATTTTTTTATACAAGTCATTTATATTCACGCGTACACGTTCTTCTTCGTGCCGTTACTGCACGTTCTTCTTCGTTATTTTTCTCTTTCGTTATCGTCGTCACCAACACCACATCCTCCTCCTCTTCCTCCTTTTTTCATCGAAATTTCTTCTCCTCCTTCATTTTTCTCATTTTCCTCCATCATCAGTTATCTCGTTATTGAAAATAATGAATAATTCAAATTCAAATTGTCAATTGAATCAGAACAAAATTGATTATTGTTTTGAATCCAATCAAGTGGCTGAAGTGTGGTTCGATTCTACTTAATTTTTTCGTTAGTAATTTATGATTCTTTAGGTGAATAATGTTTCATCGTTGATGTTTTGAATTGAATGTAATGTAAAAATTCTGCATTAAAGAAAGTATTTTTCTGTATTTGCAGCAAATTTGGGTGTAATACAAAGATATTGGGTGTAACACGAAAATATTTGAGTGTATTATTTAAGAATTTTCGATGTATGTGTGTTAATAAGTTTTGCATAATTCAAAACTCTTCTTCTCCTCCCTCCTCATCTTTTGCTGTTGCTTCTTCTTCTTCTTCATCATTATCATTATCTTCTTTTTTTGTTCTTATTTTACCTTCTCAAGTTTATTCTTGTTTTACTCTTTTAGCAAGAGTAAAAACAAAAAAATCAAACAAAGAAGAAGAATAAACACATAATACTGCAAAATTACTTGGAAGATGATGAACTTACATTCATTCAACTAAAAGAAAAAAGAATAAGGAAAGAAATAAGAAGAAAAAAATCCAGCATTAGAGGAAATATTTTTCTATATTTGCAGCAAATTTGGGTGTAACACGAAAATATTCGAGTATACTGTTTAAGAATTTTCGGTGTACGTGTGTTGATAAGTTTTACATAATTCAAAACTCTTCCTCTTCCTCCTCCTCATCTTCTGCTGCTTCTTCTTTTTTTCATCATCATCACCATCTTCTTTTTTTTATTCATCTTTTTTTTTTATTTTACCTTCTCAAATTAATTCTTATTTTACTCTTTTAACAAGAATAAAAACAAAAAAATCAAACAAAAAAGAAGAAGAAACACATAATGTTGCGAAATTATTTGGAAGAGGATAAACTTACATTTATTCAACTAAAAGAAAGAAAGAAATAAAGAAAAGAAGAAGAAGAAAAAAATACAGCATTAAAGAAAAATTTTTTTCTATATTTACAGCAAATTTAGGTGTAATACGAAGATATTTGGATGTAACACAAAGATATTTAAGTGTGACACAAAGATATTTGGATGTATTGTTTAAGAATTTTTTGTGTATATGTGCTAATAAGTTCTGCATTATTCAAAGTCCTTCCTCTTCCTCCTACTCATCTTCTGCTGCTTTTTCTTCTTCATCTTATTATTTCATATTTTCATAATTTTTTTAAGAAAAAAATTAAGCAAAGAAGAAAAAAATATATAATGTTGCAAAATAAATAGAAAAAGGAGGGGAAAAAATGTAGCAACAACAACAGTAATAAAAAAACGACGATGAAGATGAAACACGCGAAGAAAAAGGAGAAGAAACGCAAAGAAAAAGAAGACGAAGGAAGAGGAGGAACGCGGGATACAAAGAGGAACAATGTAATTTCACTTGCACGTTATGTAAGGCTGCGTTTGGTTTATGTGTAGTTTGAGACATAGACATAAATACATAGACATTAAAGACATAGACACAGTGATACACGTATTTTTTTAATTTGTTTGATAAGTAAGCACAAGACACAATAATAAATTAACTCTTTATAAAATATCAATATTGTCCTTATCACAAAATATCACTACCACCATCACTATTTTTTCTCTGCTACTGTTTAAACAACCACCTCCACTTTTCTACTACCATTAACAACTCTTAAACTAATAAAAGAAATTAATCAAATAAAATAACCTAAGATATTTAACAAATGATCCTAACCAGCCTCTAATAAAATATAATTTGTTTTTAAAAAAGTAAAGAACACTCTATCAACAAACAATCTTAACCATTTGCCTCCAACAACACCAAATACTACCTTCCATCTTCAGTTTAAAGATCTACCAGCAAAGTTAGTAACCATTGTTGACTTGATTTCAAAAATGATGAAAATGATGAAACTCTTGAACAAAAGAGAGAAAGGCGGAAACAAATTGAGAAAATGAGAAGAAGAATGACAGATTTGAAAGTTAACGACATTAAAGACGATTATAGATGAAATATAGAACAGTAACAATGGCGGATTTAAACATAAACAAAGGTAAATATAGTAAGAAGTAGAAGAGACAGAGGAATAAGTGAAGAAGAAGAAGAATTAAAAAAAAGAGATTAGGGGAATAGACAAAAATAAAGAGGAGGAAGAGAAAAATATGTAGTTATCTTGAAAGAGAAATAGACTATGATGAAGAAAAAGAGAAAGATGGAGGTGAGGAGATGGAGGAGTTCAGGTTCACTGAAAAAAGATGAAGTAGGAAGGAGGGTAGTGTTAAGAATTTTATAAAATTAGTAAGGGTGAAATTGTCTAAAAAAATGATATAATTTGTGTCCACCCTTAAAAATCCGTATCTCACCATTTGGAAGAGACACAAAATACACGTATTCCATGTACTCTTGTGTATAACTGTGTTTCTCACTTTTTTGTGTCTTATACAACAAACACTGTACATGTGTCACTATGTCTATGTCATCAAACAGGACGTAAGTGACTTATATGACTTATATATCAAAAAAACTTGTATATGCAATAGTACTATTTTTTAACAATCTAAAATAAAAAATAATAATTAATTTTCAATCAATACCAATTATTTTTTCAGTTATCTTTTTCTTAATTTCTTTTTTTTTTCAAACACTATAATTTTATTTTTCATTGGGGTTGTCAACCACTATTTCTAGTCACTCTATATCTTAAATTTTAAATTATAAGTTTTAAAATATAAATTTTTTAAAAAATAAAATAAAAATTTAATTAATATTAACTAGTTAAAATTCCGATCCTATACCTTTTTTTTCTCGTTACCGAACTTAAATAATTAGGAGTTAGTGCAAAAAGGTGGTGAAGGTATTGGGCAAGTGACAGATCATATGACAATTGGCATTCTTAGACCATCCAACGAAAAAAATAATCTGACCAAATTAGATTAATTCAATAATTATTTTATTAGTTTAATTAAATAAATATTAAAAAATTTATTTTATATATATAATAATTTATTAGTTAATAATAAATTTTTAAATAAAGTTAAAATTTATAACAAGTTAAATATTAAAAATAAATTTTATTTAAGATACTATTAAACGAAAAAAAAGGCACATCTCCACACTCCACTCTTACGTGCTCATCAGTCATCACTGTGGTTTGTGAAGTGAATTTCTTCTCATTTCATGAGAACAATAGTCACGTCAAAATAATAATAATAATAATAATAATAATAATAATAATAATAATAATAATAGTGATTATAAAAGCTGGTACTACATTACACGTAACCATGTGACATATTCTAGAATTTCTTTGAAAAAGTCTAATTACTACTACCACTCTTTACTGTCTAATAAGCTTCCCTGCTTTGCTTACTTCATTTTCTTAAAAAGCAAAGATTCCATTCAACCTTCTTTCTCATTCTCCCTCTCTCTCTCACTCTCTCTCTCTAGTTTTTAGTTCACAGAGGAAGCTTAATTACAAAGCAACTCTGCAACTTCGACTATCCAAATTCCAATCTGTCTTACTTTAGATTCTTGCTGTTCTTCCTTTTTGTCTTTGTATATATCACTCCACACTGCTTCAGTTTGTGTTTTTATATCTCTTATATTTTTGGTCTCTTATATATATATATATATGCAGAGTCTTAAAAAAAAAAAAACAAACTTCAATTCTCAAAAATATAAACTCTACTCTCTAAGCTATCATATAATTTCAAGACTTGCTTTATTTGTTTAAATGAATCACTAAAATTTAGGTGATGAAAAGTTGCTTTGAGCTACGAATTTAGCATACCATATAATATGCCAGCATTAATTTGATTTATTTCTCCGATGGAAGGTGAAAAATCTAGTATCTTTTTTGTTCTGTTGTTCTTGAATGTGATATGGTTAGTGGGTTCAGTGAGTGGAATTGGTGTTAACTGGGGAATACAATCAACACACCCTTTGCCACCATCCACAGTTGTGAAATTGCTGAAAGACAATGGAATTCAGAGGGTTAAGCTATTTGATGCTGATCCTGATATCTTGGATGCTATGAAGAAATCTGGGATTCAAGTTATGGTTGGAATCCCAAATGACATGCTTTATACACTTGCTAATAGTGTTCAAGCTGCTGAAAAAT
Organism: Arachis hypogaea; assembly: GCF_003086295.3. Taxonomy (NCBI): domain Eukaryota; kingdom Viridiplantae; phylum Streptophyta; class Magnoliopsida; order Fabales; family Fabaceae; genus Arachis; species Arachis hypogaea. Next base: position 45,777,581 of record NC_092043.1, read on the forward strand.
GGGTTTCAAAGAACGTTTCTGCGCATCTCTCTTCTGGAGGAGTTGACATCAGGTATCATGTATACATACACTGATTCACACTTTTTCCACTTTTGTTGACATATTCATTCTAATGATTCTATTCAACCATTTTGGGTTGGTTCTAGAGTGCTGCTCCATGCAGTTAATTTTATCTGTTGTTTGACTTTATTGATTCATGAAAATTAGTTGTTTGGGACTAAAATGAGCAATTTTTTTTTTTTAAATAATAGTTTGTGATCGTTGAAATTTTAAGGAAAATATATGGGTCCCACATGATTTATGTTCTCCTTGTTAAGAAAAATAGTAATGGTCAAGTATGGGTGGAAATTGGCCGAGTGGAGTCCTAGTTTAGGCTTTGATGAGTCTCTCTATGTTGTAAATAGATGCCTCAAAAATTTAAGGGAGTTACTTTTTGTAGACATTTTTTCAACCTTAAAGTCCGGCTTGTTTAAAATCTTGTTCACAAACCTATTTAAAAAGTCTATTTTGTGAATTAGACTCCAAAAAATAAACTTAAAATATTTAAGTGAATATTAAATGAATTCTAAAATTTATAATTCATAATTTATAAAAAAATTATTTATATATCAATTTTTAGTCACATATCATAACTATATTTGCAATTTATAAATCTTTTCTTTGAAAAAATTACGATCTTAATTAGCATTGATTATTGATTTTTTTTAGTATTATTTTGTGTTTAATATAAGTAAATATTTTTTTGTGACTAATATAAGTAAATATTTGAAAGTCTAAACTAAGAATAACTTTTTTTTACAAAACAAATATTTTGACGAATCGACTCAACGAATTTAGTAGACCTTTTTTAAGCTTATAACCTAACATTTTTAACTAATAGATTTTACAAAAAATAAAGTCTAGCATGTTTAATAAAACGAGTTAAGTCACGAATCTCCATCAAGTAAATTGCGCGTTAGAGTTATTTATATTGTTATATTCTTTGAGTAATTATGGTGTGGATTTTGCTCATGATGTCTCTTAATTTGGAAGTTATAATTTTGTGTAGAAGTAGTTAACATTTTAAACTAAATGTCATAAATTATTTGTATAAGTTACCAATTAAAAAATTTATTAGATATAGCCACAACTTTCAATAGTTGTAAGAACTAACAATTAAGCTTTCTTATTGCACTAATACAATTGTAGATTGTATGCGGATGCTAAGTTCAACTTGTTAGATAATTGTCATGGTTTCTTGGTTGTTTTAAGTTTTTAAAGTTTAGAAGAAGTACAGAGTTACAACTTAATTGCTTCCAAAATATCTTCCAATAAAGATCTCTGTGATTTTTTAACTAATATAGGAACATTTTCATGTGATTTTTGGGCTAAGGTATGTTGCAGTGGGAAATGAACCATTCTTATCAACATACAACGGTACTTATGAATCCACAACGCTTCCGGCTCTGCAAAACATTCAAGCAGCTCTGACGAAATCTGGTCTGAGCAACCGTGTCAAAGTGACTGTCCCTCTAAATGCAGATGTATACCAGAGCTCATCCGAGAAGCCTTCGGACGGAGATTTCCGGCCGGACATCCATGATCTCATGCTGCAGATTGTCAAGTTCTTGAGCCAAAATGGTGCACCATTTACTGTGAACATCTACCCTTTCATTAGCCTCTACTCTGACCCAAATTTCCCGGTAGACTATGCCTTCTTCAACGGCTACCAACCTGCCATCAATGACAATGGAAAAAACTATGACAATGTCTTTGATGCAAACCATGACACACTAGTTTGGGCCCTGCAGAAGAATGGTTTCACAAATGTCCCTATAATCATAGGCGAAATTGGTTGGCCTACTGATGGAGACAAGAATGCTAATCTTCAACTTGCTCAACGGTTCAACCAAGGCTTCGTGTCGCGCTACTATGTATCTCAAAAGGGTACTCCAATGAGGCCTGGTCCGGTCGATGCTTACTTGTTTAGCCTCATAGATGAAGATAACAAGAGCATTCGACCGGGCAACTTCGAGCGCCATTGGGGAATATTCTACTTTGATGGACAACCTAAGTACCAACTTAGCCTTGGACAATCAAAGGGGTTGGTAGCAGCTAGTGGTGTTGATTATCTGGCTAAGAAATGGTGTGTGTTGAAGCCTTCTGCAAATCTTAATGATGACCAAGTTGCACCAAGTGTGGCATATGCTTGTGAAAATGCTGATTGTACTAGTCTTGGCTATGGAACTTCATGTGGTAACTTAGATGTTAAAGGTAACATATCTTATGCTTTCAATAGCTATTACCAGATTCATGATCAATTGGACAGTGCATGCAAATTCCCTGGCCTTTCTATGATCACTGATAAGGACCCTTCTGTTGGAACTTGCAAGTTTAGGATCATGATTCAGACAGATTCTGCTGAAGGGATAGATGGGAGAATTTGGTTTCTAAGAAAAGTGTTCTTTGTGTTATTGTTATATATTATTACTATTATTATGTAAACCTTGTAATCTGGCTATAGCCTTGATTTATTTTCTGTGGTACAAAATGTTGATAACAAATTCAATTACGGTAGTGCAGTTAGTTAGCCATGTATCTGTTTTTCTTTAGGGTCACACACATCAAGGAAATAACAATAGACTATGTCGCATATAGGTCTTTAGATCATAGTGATGCATGGTACACCATACTTTGTGTGGTCTACTACAACTTACGCCTACATAAAGAAGCTTAGCTTCGTGCAACACTACACTAGTCCACAACGGCACAACCTGTGTCTCAAGTTGTCGCTGCTTAGTAGACTTAGATTTGTGTGGTAACCCTTTGCGTTTAGGGGAGAGAGGCAGAGAGGGAGGGATCTCGTAGCTCATAAACAGTTAAAACCAATTTAGAGTATAAATTTTAAAATTTAGAATTTATTATAAAATTTACAATGTTATTCTCTATAATTTTTAGTTTTTACATGTGTCTTTCATCCTCTATTATTATCATCTACGATTTTAGGTATTTTCGCTAATTTTATCATTTCAATTTTTTAATGTATTTTATCTTTGTTTTATTGTAAATCTCGTGAATTCATAAATCAAATTAGCTTGGATTTTTTTATAAATAAATAATATAATTATTTTTTTTATAGAAATATGTAATTTATAGTGTATTTATTAATTTATAACACATTGATTTATTTCGTTTATCATGTAAATAAAATACATTAAATTTAAAAAAATATATATATCTTGTTTATAATGTAAATAAAATATGTGTATTATTATTAAAAAATTATTATTAAAATAATTATGAATATATTTCATTTATAAAAATACACATATCTCATTTATGTAATAAATAAGATAAATTAATATAATATAAATTAATAATACGATATAAATTACATATTTTAATAACTAAAATAATTAAATTATTTATTTATATAAAAAATCCATTGATTGTAATTAGTGCTACGGGTGTGTTTGACATCAAACGTAAGTTTAATTTTTTTGAAAGCTTTCTTTTCTTTGTTTGGTTTTTTTTTTCTTTTAAAATTTTACTTTCTATTTCTCCAAGCCAAATTTATAGAAATTTATCTTTTTACATTAGATTAAGATTTATTTTTTATCTATTAATTTTATCTTTTATTATTCATACGATTAATTTTATTGTTTATTTTTATAATATTTTTTGTAATGCTCTCTTATGTATATTATTTTTTATAAAATTTTTATTATTTTTTTGTTTATATAAATTTTTTTCCTGTTATTTTTTATGGAATATTTTTTTTGTATTATAATTTTATTAATTTTATTAAAATAATAAAAAATACTGAAAATATAAAAAAATATTAAAATTTATTTAAATATTTAAAATAAAATTATAAAATAATTATTTAAATTTATATTTTTAATAATTTTTATTTTTAAATAATTTTAAATAATATAAGTCAAACAATATTTAATTTATTATAATTTATTTTAATATAAAAATTACTAAATATATATACCGTCAATATCAACTCACTCCTAATTAAAATCAATTTTACAAAATTAATTCCATACAAATTTTCATAAATTTTTTTTTTTTGTTGCCTACTTTATCCTCACCCCCACAAACCAATGACTAATTTCCTACAAACTCCCATAAACTTTGATCCAAACGGATACTACGCAATTACCTTCGGCTGATATCTCTGAAGGCACCGTCCATTTCAGACCTAATTTTGATCAAAGCCATTAGCTCTTCTCGCGGCCACCGGTTCGCGCCGCTTGAGTTCCTCTGCGTCTGCCTCTCCTCGCTTCTGTCAACCAGATTCTTCTCAACGAATTGAACCAAAAATACGACTCCTGGTGTTCTTCTTATGTTCTTGATTCGCAGGTTTCGTGGTAGCCGAAAAGAAAATTAGTTTTGCATTTTATATTTCCTACGTTTTCAACTTCTAATTTTTTAGGAGGGGCCAGCATGGATAGTTGCTACCGTTGTAGCCATGGATGCTGGGAAGGATGAATGGTACTATAAATCTTGCTGGAGGTGTTCCAAGAAATGCATGGGCAAAGGAAAGTGATTTTGGTGTGAAAACTGCAAGGAAGGTGCATACATGAGGTACCTAAATTCATTATCAGTAGATTTAACCTAGATATATGCAGCAATGATTTAGATATCAGAAATGGGGCCAATATGGCAGCATGGAGATTTTTCTAAATTAGATGTGGTTTCATTGACAGATATAAGTTGAATGTATATTTGACTGATGTCATTGGCAACTTTTGCACACTTGAAGTTTAACACATCCAAAAATGAAAACAAGGGATCAGTTTTGGGTCTTGCAATGGGGAGAGCTCCTTGTGGCTAGAAAATTGGATTCAAGAAGAGAAACAAATTATCAATTTGCATAAAATGCACAAAATTAGGTAAATTCATCAGTTTCTTTTTGCAAATGATTGATAAAAAAATATTATTTCGTACTAAACGAGGATAGAAATTGTATGTCAATTGAGTTCTCTTTGTCATGGAACTTTTTAATTGAAGTAGGAAAGGAAGCCTCTTTTCTATTTGTGCTATAGTTTGCGTTTGTTCTCCAATTAATGTTTATGTATACGGATGATGTGCTTAAAGTATACTTGCTTCTAAGATATAAAACCTACTTCAAGTATCATAGTTTTCTAAGGAGCTAATTAACCATCTCTGTGCACATGAAAATTGAAAACCAAATTAAGCATACAGGTACACTGGATCAAGATGCTTATGTTTGTGAATGTTTGCTACTCAGAGAGGTTGGATTAAGCTGAGTATACCTTTTTCTTGCCTCAATTTAAGATATCTAAAGCAATGTTGCTTAAACACTGCTCAAATCCGAAACATATTTTTCAACACAGAAATGTGCACACCCTCAAGGAGACAATTCTTGGGCAGATAAAGGGATGTGTGACAACAAAAACACTGGAATTTGTCTATGCCTCCATGATCAAGACCAATGCCAACCAAGATTGCTTCTTGATGAACCAGTTTATAAGTGCATGTTCTCTATTTTCATGCATAGATTTAGCAACTTCAGCTTTTACTTGGATGGAAAGTCCTAATGCTTGGGTTTATAATGCATTGGTCAGAGGCTGTGTTCATTGCTGTCACCCAAACCAAGCGTTACTTTATTATACACATATGTTGAGGAACAACGTCAAGCCTACCAGTTATTCGTTTTCATCTTTAGCTAAGGCCTGTACTTTGTTGATGGATTCAGTTTCAGGCAAAGCTGTTCATGCCCATGTTTGGAAACATGGATTTGATTCTCATGTGTTTGTTCAGACTACGCTCATCGAGTTTTATTCAATTTTAGCCGAGCTGCGTGACGCCATAAAGGTGTTTGATGCTATGAATGAAAGAGATGTTTTTGCTTGGACTACAATGATTTCTGCTCATGTTCGAAACGAGGACATGAATTCTGCGCGCCAGTTATTTGATGAAATGCCTGAAAAAAATATTGCTACATGGAATACCATGATTGACGGGTACACAAAATCAGGGAATGTTGAGTCTGCTGAAATCTTGTTCAAGCAAATGCCTTCTAGAGATGTTATTTCTTGGACAACCATGATGACTTGTTATACTGGAAACCAAAGGTATGGTGATGTAATAGCACTTTTTCATGACATGATCAACAATGGAATGATCCCTGATGAAGTGACTGTGACCACTGTCATTTCAGCCTGTGCCCATCTAGGAGCTCTTGAATTGGGAAAGGAGGTACACCTCTATTTGATGCTGAATGGGTTTAATCTTGATGTTTACATCGGCTCTTCGCTTGTTGATATGTATGCAAAATGTGGGAACATTGATAAGTCTCTTTTGGTGTTCTACAAATTGCAAAGGAAAAACCTGTTTTGTTGGAATGCTGTGATTGATGGGCTTGCAACACATGGATATGCAGAAGAAGCATTAAGTATGTTTGGCGAAATGGTGAGGAAAGGAATCCAACCAAACGCAGTTACATTCATTAGTATCCTAACTGCTTGCACCCATGCTGGGTTCGTAAACGAGGGTCGTCGCTGGTTTATGAGCATGATGCAGGATTATTGTATTACTCCTCAGATTGGGCATTATGGATGCATGGTTGACTTGTTGAGCAAGGCAGGGTTGCTTGGGGAAGCTTTAGAGATTATTAGAACCATGACATTTGAACCTAATTCCTTTATTTGGGGTGCCTTGTTGAATGGGTGTAAGCTTCACAAGAACTTGGAGATTGCTCATATTGCAGTTCAGAATCTGATGATTCTTGAGCCGGGTAACAGCGGGCACTATAGTCTTCTTGTTAACATGTATGCTGAAGTAAATAGGTGGAATGATGTTGTGAAGATCCGGAAAACCATGAAGGATTTTGGCATAGAAAAGAAATATCCTGGGCATAGCTGGGTAGAAATCGATAAGGAAATTCATCTATTTGCAGCATCTGATAAACATCATCCATTGTACGGTCAAATTCACTTGTTGCTAGCTGAACTCGAGGAGCAGTTGAGGCCAGCTAGCAATGTCTACGATATGGAGCTTTTTGTATAATGACTTAGACTCTTTAAGCAAGAGTCTTTAGGAGTTAGAAGGAATATCATTGTATCAAAGAAAGGTATAAAATGTGATGAAATTTGTACATAGCTAAACAGTTGAAGAGTAAGCCCAAAAGAATGCTTAGCTTCCTTTATGTGCTGTTAATTATTGTCTTTTGGCAGCTGATATAAGTTTGGTCTATACTAGGCTTTGAAATTGATTTTGAGAATCTATTGCATTAACGGGATTTATTATCTCGATGTATTTGATGATTGATATGTGAGTAAAGTACCAAAATTACCCACAAAGATTATGTCACTAATAAAATTACTTCTAAAAGAATGTTGCTGAGAAAACTACTTATAAAAGCCAAAGAAAAATCGTCCAGGGCTCCCAAAACGTTTGATTTATCTAACAAGCTTGCTTGTGTTAATTGTGGCCTACAAATTAAAGAGACTTTAAATTAAAGAAAGTCCCAAATTTAATAGAGTTTATAGCCCATCCACAATAGATGGGTAGAAATTAGAGAGGATATTAGCAAGTTTTATCTAATGAATACAATTATAAAAAGAAAAATCATAATTATATAAAAATAAGAAGAATAAAAGATCATATTAAAATTTCATTTAGCATTTTCTACTTTTTTTTTATTAATAAATTATGCACGAGACCCAAAAAAATGAAAATTGAAAAGGTAAACCATGCATGAAAAAATAGAGTGAATGGTGTGGTTACTAAAATAGAAATACTGATGTAAATTTTGTAATTTTAGGAAAAAATATTTAACGAAAGTTGTGATTATCACATTGGTTAACAAAAATGTTACGTATATATAAAAAGACCAGTTATCATATATTTGTGTATTAATACATATATTGTTTATCTCATTTTTAATGTGTATTTTATATTCTATCATATAATCATGTATTCTATACAGATGACTAATTTAGTAATTGACTTTTTATGTACAAATAATATAATTACATAGTTATTCTAACAAAAAGCTAAAATTTTGTTCTTCTAATTATAAGTTACTGTAATGTAACATTAAAATTTAGTAGCTAAATTAGTTATAGTTTTCAATTTTTCATCTTATGATCAAATTAGTTTCTTAAAGTTAACATTAACTGGTCAATTTACAAAAATACTAATTACATTTACAATTTAAAATTAAAAAACTAGTTTAGTCAATTTAAAAACTAAAAAAATTAATTTAATTATCGCATGAAAAAATTAATAGACTAATTTTTTTTTTTGGTGGTTAATCGGGGTTAAAACCCAAAAGAAAACTAAATACAAACTAAACGGGGCATAGAAACCCCTTGTTCATCATCAGCTAAGATGCTAATAACCTCTCTAGGAGGCAGGTCCCAAAAATAAAAGCCTGGGTCTAAGTTTAGACTTTTCCGAGCTAGGCAATCAGCACATTTGTTGCTCTTCCTATAAATATTTACAAAAAGAATTTCCCAAAGCTTTTTTTTCCACTGGTTAATGTTTCTGATTAAGGTATTAGGGTGTTTACTAAGATCTTTTTTACCATTAATCATGGATATAACACAGACTAATTTAAATCTTATCTCGTATGTATGAAAAAAACCACATTTTTTTTCATTGCCCATCCCCCAAAGAACAAGCATCCACTCATTCCACTCTTAACAAAAAACCCACTCAACGTACAACACTCTCTTTTTGGGTAGAGTGAGATACGGGATTTCGTAACACCATAGAGAGCGCAGTTTCAGTATCAGGGTGTGGTTCAAAAACTCTTAACTCTAACTTACAACACTTTTGATCACTGATTTTGATTTTGGATCCTATGTGTTTTTGGACAAGGATTTTGGTTATCGTTATCGGAAAATTGATTTTTTCAATTTTTTTTTCAATTATTGATAAAGCTTCATTTTTTATCTTACATTTATTTTAAGTGAGACAAAAAAAATATTAAATCATAAAAAATCACATTTTATCAAACAATTGAAAAAAAAAATTGAGAGAATTCATTACTATAGAAATCTAAGAATTTGAGCAGCAAATATTACGTTTTTGAGCAGCAAATAGTTATGATATGGTCCTGTAAGCAGAATATCTTTTTTTTGGGAGTTTATTTGTTTGGTCTTGTGTGTTTTGGGAACTTTGTTCAACCAAATAGTACATCAACATTATGATATGGGCTTTCAGCGTATGGGCTTCACAAGTTCAGTGGTGGACCAGTAGTTATTGGGCCTATTAGGGTAGGGTTCAGAACCGGGCGGGTTATATCGCGAAGCTTCCGACCCATCTATCATCATGCTCTTGGTGGTATCGTGCACTTTCTCACTTCCTCTATTTCCTTCTCCGTTTATACCAATTTATGCTCTTTTTTCTTTCTTTCTTTCTTCCTTGCTTCTTCTTCTTCTCCTGCTGTAACTCCCCAACAACACAAAAACCTCAATAACACAAACCACACCCTATCTCTCCCTTTATATTAACAACACCAGATCACTAATATTAATAATTATAATAATTAATCACCGAGTGGATCAAAGGGTTCCTTCGGAGCAAATAAATTTTCGCATGGGCTGGGGACATGATGAGAGCAGCAAACATGGCTCTGGAATGTGTACCTTATCACCCTAACTACTAGCTATAGATCAGGAGAGGAAAGAGCCCTCGGTTTTTCTTTTCTTTTTAATTTTTTTATTTGCACTTTTCTACACTCTTTTTGATAAACTCCATGGAGGACCAAGCGAATCAGAACCAAAGCCAAGGTCCTCCACCGCCGCAGCCTCCACCACTTCCGGCGCCGGAATCTGAACCACCGGTGGAGGAGGAGGAAGAGGATGAAGAAGACGATTCCAAGAAAGAGGAAGAGGAACTTGTCGCCAAGGTTAACAGGCTCATGGAGAAGATTATTTCTGCGCCCGATAACCCTAAGCCCGCGGTTCTCCACGCCCTGGCCTCTATCCTCGAAACGCAAGAGTCACGGTGTGTTTTGGCTTTCGCTTTTCTTTCTTTCTTTCGTTCGTTCGTTATTGTTATTGTTTAAAATTCGCGGCGGTTTTCAGTGTATTCGTTGTGTTTAGGTTTTCATAGAAAATATGAATTCAGTTGTGTTTTTATTGTACCTGTATATGATCATTGATGCTAATGTGCCGTTCATGATTTATATTTTGGAATGTAGATACATGGAAGAGAATGGTTATTCTTCTTCAAGTAATGCCCGTGCTGCCCATAACATTGGGCGCCTTGGGAGCTTAATTCGGGTATTTTCACCTAAATGGTCTTTTTTTTTTTAAATCTCTTTGATGGAGCTTTTAATGGAGTTAAGCTTTGATGTTAAATGCTAAAATAGAAGTTATCTGACATGACCATTGTCCACAGGAAAATGACGAGTTCTTTGAGTTGATATCTTCGAAGTTTCTGGCAGAATCGACGTACTCAACTGCCGTTCAAGCTGCCACTTGTAGACTTCTCTTATGCTGTTCACTGACTTGGATTGTAAGATTTATTTTTCATGCGTAGTCTTTTTTTTTTGTTCAATGTATGTTACGCATTATGTGATGGAGTGTAAATGCGCAGTATCCTCATGTTTTTGACGAACCTGTACTGGACTGCATCAAAGAGTGGGTGCTGGATGATAATGGTAGACTATCTGCTGAAGAACAAAATCTGAAGCATAACTCAGGGAGAAGGGATGCCTCAGATTCTGAAATGTTGAAAACCTATTCAACAGGAGTTCTTGCTGTGTGTTTGGTTAGGTATGTTACTGAATCACTAGGCAATTTCTTAGAGTTTAATCACCAAAATCTGGCTTATTTTACTGTGATGTATTATTATTATTATTATTATTATTATTATTATTATTATTGCATGTAGTTCAAGTGGATGATGCTCCTTATCTTGCTTATCCATATATGTTTAGTCTGATTTTCTTAGTTTTGCTTATTAATAATGAATGGTCTCAGCGGAGGTCAAGTTGTGGAGGATGTATTGACATCTGGATTGTCAGCTAAGCTCATGCGTTATCTCCGTCTGCGTGTGCTTGGTGAGACAAGTAGCAGCCAGAAAGAAATTACTCATGCAACAGATAGTAGGCATGCATCAGGGAATAGTTCAGTCAGAGTTAGAGATGATGGTCGTGGAAGATTTCGCCAGCTCTTGGAACCTTGTCATTTAGATGATTCACGGATGGTTGATGATAGATCTTTAGATGATGTATCTCTTGAAAGGGGTCTTGATAAAAGCATTAGTGGACAAGAAGATTCCTGGGTTGATGGCGAGCCCCCTGACTTGCTTGGCAAAAATGCTGATATCCCTGAGGCAGATGCTGATGATGAGGATAGATGGCACTGTACAGATATAAGTGATGGAAGGATGAAATACGGCGAGCATGATGACAATTTGAGAGATGATTCTTCGAGAAGGCGCACAAATCGTGGATGGGGAAGATCCAAAGGAAAAGGAAGGGTCAACGAAGGGACTGTAGAAAGTGAAGCCATTGTTTCATCACCTGGTTCTGGTAGTCGACTAGGGCAGGGACGTAGTGTCAGAGATAGGACCATGCAGAGGAATGTCGATGTTAGAAGGGTGCCTGATTCTAAAAAGAATGCTAGGACGACTTCAGATGCTTCTGTTTTGGAAAGAGGGGATAATGATGATTGCTTCAGAGACTGCCGTATTGGAAGTAGAGATATTTCTGATATTGTTCGGAAAGCAATCTGTGCTGCTGAAGCTGAAGCCAGATCTGCCAATGCACCTGATGAAGCTGTTAAAGCAGCTGGTGATGCGGCTGCTGACCTTGTTAAAACCACAGCTTCAGAGGTATGATAATATTTGGATTCAAATGCTAAAACTGTTGTAGTTTATACTTTGCATTCAAATGTTAAAATTGTTGCTTCTAATATTTTTCAGGAGTTTAAATCCACTAATGATGAAGATGCTGCTGTTTTGGCTGCTTCAAGGGCTGCATCCACTGTTGTTGATGCTGCATCTGCAGTTGAGGTTTCAAGGTATCCTACACATATTTCATTGTTTTATGTGCATGATCTCGGTGCTTACATGACAACTGCAAGGATAGTAGGATAATACTTTTAGTCATGGTAATTGCCTAATTGGTTATAATGTTCTTCTCTGGTTGGTCGCAGGAGCTCCATTAGTATCAATACTGAAACAGAGAATGTGAGTGGTGCAGAACCGGAAATTGTTGAGGATGTTGAAGAGTACTTCATCCCAGATATCCAATCCCTTGCACAATTAAGGGAAAAGTATTGCATTCAGTGCCTTGAGTTACTTGGAGAATATGTAGAAGTTCTTGGCCCCGTGTTACATGAAAAGGGAGTAGATGTATGTCTTGCTCTTCTGCAGCAAAATTCCAAACATCGGGAGGCATCCAAGGTTGCTTTACTGTTGCCTGATGTCATGAAGCTGATATGTGCTTTGGCTGCTCATAGAAAATTTGCTGCACTATTTGTGGACCGTGGGGGAATGCAAAAGCTGCTAGCTGTCCCTAGAATGGCTCAAACTTACTTCGGCCTATCGTCTTGTCTATTCACCATTGGTTCCCTTCAGGTACTTACTTGTTTTGATAGTCATACCTGTTGAATTATAAGCCCAATAACCGAATAACACATGTATATCAAATCTTCTAATTTCAGGGAATAATGGAAAGGGTTTGTGCTCTTCCGTCAGACGTCGTTTTTCATGTTGTTGAGTTGGCTCTCCAACTCCTGGAGTGCAACCAAGATCAAGCGCGCAAAAATGCGGCATTGTTTTTTGCCGCTGCATTTGTCTTCAGGGCAGTTCTTGATGCTTTTGATTCTCAAGATGGATTACAGAAATTACTGGGTCTTCTAAATGATGCTGCGTCGGTAAGGTCTGGAGTAAATTCTGGAGCCTTGGGCTTATCAAGTGCAGGATCTCTTCGGAATGATCGATCATCTGCAGAAGTGCTGACATCATCTGAGAAGCAGATTGCCTACCACACTTGTGTTGCTTTGCGACAATATTTCAGGGCACATCTCCTTTTATTAGTTGATTCAATTCGCCCAAACAAAAGTAACCGTAGTGCTGCTAGGAACATCCCAAGTGTAAGGGCCGCATACAAGCCACTTGATATCAGTAATGAGGCCATAGATGCAGTATTCCTACAATTACAAAAAGATCGGAAGCTTGGTCCTGCATTTGTAAGAACTCGCTGGCCAGCTGTGGAGAAATTCTTGGCTTATAGTGGCCATATTACTATGTTGGAATTGTGTCAGGTATGATACCTTCAGTTTGTGCATCAATGGATATTGTAATTATTGTAGTTTATCTATTTATTGTTCATTTGGTTGTTTGTAGGCCCCACCTGTGGAACGATATCTGCATGATTTGCTCCAGTATGCATTGGGTGTTCTGCATATTGTGACTTTGGTACCTAGCAGTCGTAAGATGATTGTAAATGCAACACTAAGCAATAATCGTGTTGGTATAGCAGTGATTTTGGATGCTGCAAATATTGTTAGTAGTCATGTGGATCCGGAGGTAAGTGTCTTACGGTAGCAACTTTAGTGTTTAGTACCCTAATTTTTTGTATAGGAAGTTGTTAGACATTTTTTTGTGCCTGTTCCTCTAGTATATGATATCTCATTTTCCTCAGCATATGCTTCTGCATTTCAGATCATCCAGCCAGCATTAAATGTTTTGGTCAACCTCGTTTGCCCCCCACCTTCAATCAGCAATAAACCTGCTTTGGCTTCACAAAGTCAACAGTCTGCTTCTGCCCAGACCTCAAATGCTCCACCCTTGGAGAGTAGAGACAGGACTGCTGAACGTAATAACCCGGATCGAGTGGTTGCTGTTACCAATCAGATTGATCCTAGAGAAAGGAATGGGGAATCCAGTGCTGTAGATCGAACGACAACGATATCTAGTTCACAAACACTGAATAACACTCCACAAACTCCTGGTTCTGCAACAACCTCAGGATTAGTTGGCGACCGGAGAATCACTCTGGGTGCTGGAGCAGGTTGTGCTGGCCTAGCTGCACAACTAGAACAAGGATATCGTCAAGCAAGAGAAGCTGTTCGTTCTAATAATGGTATAAAGGTTCTTTTGCATCTCCTCCAACCTCGCATATATTCACCACCTGCTGCTCTAGATTGCCTTCGTGCTCTAGCATGTCGAGTCCTACTTGGATTAGCTAGAGATGATACAATTGCACACATATTGACGAAGCTTCAGGTGAGAAACAATCACTGATTTTATTGCCCTTGATAATTCCGCTTAACTTCTACTTGCGAATCTGTTAAATTCTATTGTTATGATGCTTTTAGAAATTTGAAACAAAATATTGTGGAAATTCAAAATCCAAATTTGGTGGCTGTGTCCTAGGTTGGGAAAAAGCTTTCAGAGCTAATTCGCGATTCGGGCAGCCAGACAACTGGAACAGAGCAGGGCAGGTGGCAAGCTGAACTTTCCCAGGCTGCAATTGAGTTGATTGGGGTGAGTGTCTCCACTTTTTTGTTCAGGAGCTAAGTTGTGTTTGCTTCAATGTTTTTCTTGTGCAATTGTTTTCATAAAAAAGTTTTCTCTCTTTTTTTTTCTTTTTTCAGTTTGTCTTTTTGCTGCAACTAATCCGATTGTTTACCCCTTTTTTACTTTTTTGGTATTGGGTTTTGATTGTTGTCAAGGAAAGTGTGTGTGAATTTGCTTTTCTATTTGTGGTCTTGCAAGGTATTTGAACCCTGCTGCTAGCCAGTCAGCTAGTCTCAGTTTTGAAATTTTAAACTCTTACTGCAAACTTGCCATAAATTAAGAAAGCTTATTGTGTCAAAGTCTTTATCAGTTATCACACATTTTAGGCGAAAAAAACTCAGTAGGTTATAGACATCCTAGGTTTTATGGGCATTAGAATTCAGAACTCATGCTTAGCAAAGATATATCCATATATATATATCTTCACTTCTAAGAGACTGGAACTGAAATACTGACATTTATATTGAAATTTATTTGTAGATTGTGACTAATTCAGGGCGTGCAAGTACATTAGCTGCTACTGATGCGGCTACTCCTACCTTGAGGCGCATAGAAAGAGCAGCTATAGCTGCTGCTACTCCTATTACATACCATTCAAGGTATTTTTTTTTTTTTCAGTTGATCATTCAGAATTTTGCAAGAATACTTTATCCCTCTTTCCCTCCTCCTCTCCTCCTGCGTGTCCCTTTCTGACCCTTCTGATGTCACTGTTATGTTTTTCTTATGCAGGGAACTTTTGCTCCTAATTCATGAACACCTGCAGGCATCTGGATTGTCACAAGCTGCTTCTACGTTGCTTAAAGAGGCTCAATTGACTCCCTTACCATCGTTGGCTGCTCCATCTTCTCTTGCACAACAGCCAACCACACCAGAAGTTTCCTCAACATCAATTCAGTGGCCATCTGGCCGGGCCCCTTCTGGATTTCTCAGTAATAAATTAAAAGCTAATGGAAGGGATGAGGATGTCAGCTTGAAAATTGATTCTTTCTCTGCAAAGAAAAAATCATTGACCTTTTCATCATCTTTTGGTTCACATTCAAAACGTCACCTTGCTGATTCACAGCAGCCCCCATCCAGAAAATGGTTAAGTACTGGGAAGGAATCTTCAGATACTAGTATTCTAGAGATGGCATCTGAATCTTCAGGGAAACATAACATTGATACTGGATCTCACTGTAAGACTCCAATGAACATGCCAACAAAGCGCAAGCTTTCTGATTTAAAGGATATAGGAATGTTCTCATCATCTGCCAAGCGGTTAAATGTTGGGGACCAAGGACTTCGCTCTCCTATTTTTTCAAGTTCAATACGGAAAACTACTCAGCATGCTGATTTTGCCGGGCTTTCTACTCCAATTTCTAACCTAAGAAGTACAGCTGACAATGGGGATGAGAACCAATATAGTATTTCAAACCCAAGTCAGATGACGCCATCCTCCCAAGTGTTAAATGATCTTCAGCCCAACAACCCAGAACGAGTAACCCTTGATTCTCTAGTGGTTCAATATTTAAAGCATCAGCATCGCCAATGCCCAGCTCCTATTACGACTCTTCCTCCACTCTCTCTTCTTCATCCTCATGTTTGTCCTGAGCCAAAGCGAAGCTTAGACGCGCCTTCTAATGTGACTGCTCGGCTTGGTACACGTGAATTTAAACTTGCATATGGAGGAGTGCATGGGAATCGCAAGGATAGGCAATTTGTTTACAGCAGGTTTAGGCCATGGCGCACTTGTAGAGATGATGCTGGTGCCTTGTTAACATGCATTACCTTCCTTGAGGACTCTTCTCATATTGCTGTTGGGAGCCACAATGGGGAGCTAAAATTGTTCGACTCTAACAACAACAATGTGGTGGAGAGCTACACTGGTCACCAGTCTCCTTTGACGCTTGTTCAGTCTTTTGTTTCTGGTGAGACCCAGCTGTTGCTTTCATCAAGCTCCCAAGATGTTAGGCTGTGGGATGCAGCATCAATTTTGACTGGTCCTACCCATTCATTTGATGGGTGCAAGGCTGCCAGGTTTAGCAATTCTGGGAATGTCTTTGCAGCCTTGTCAACTGAATCTACACGGCGGGAAATCCTCCTGTATGATATCCAAACTTGTCAGCTAGAGTCGAAGTTGACAGATACATTTGCAACTTCTACTGGGCGTGGTCATGTGTATTCTTTAATCCACTTTAGCCCCTCTGACTCGATGCTGCTTTGGAATGGTGTCTTGTGGGATCGGCGGGTTTCTGGGCCTGTTCATCGTTTTGATCAGTTCACAGACTATGGAGGTGGAGGCTTTCATCCTGCTGGTAATGAGGTATGTAATTTTTTATCCATCTTAAGCTAAAGTCTTAATTTTGTTGGAAGATTATCTGAAGATGACTAAAAGTGGTAAGATAGCTATATAGAAGGTATACGTAATCTCTATGGAAGGGATGAATTGATAAAGGATTAAAACTCAACTTCTAATGTGCATCCATAATGTATAGATTGTGGGGGTGGTTTGCCCAATTTTTAGATGGTTGAGCTCAACACCAAGAAATGATTCTGTAGTTTGTTATTATTATTATTTGTTAAATTTACTTATATTTTATTATTTCTTCAAGTGTGTTTATGACCTTTCATTTGTTGGGGAAAAAAATGTTTAACCAGGTAATTATAAACTCAGAAGTCTGGGATCTGCGCAAGTTCAGGCTATTACGTAGTGTTCCTTCATTAGATCAAACATCAATAACATTCAATGCACGTGGTGATGTAATGTATGCAATCTTGAGGAGAAATCTAGAAGATGTGATGTCAGCAGTCCACACACGTCGTGTCAAGCATCCTCTTTTTGCTGCATTCCGAACAGTTGATGCAATTAATTATTCTGACATAGCTACTATACCTGTGGATCGCTGTGTCCTTGATTTTGCAACTGAGTCAACAGATTCATTTGTTGGATTGATTACTATGGATGATCAAGATGAGATGTATGCATCAGCTAGAGTTTATGAAATTGGTCGCCGGAGACCAACTGATGATGATTCTGATCCTGATGATGCAGAAAGTGAGGAGGAAGATGAGGATGACGATGATGACGATGGTGATGTAGATCCACTATTAGGCCCTGGTTTCCGTGGTGAGAGCGATAGTGATCCTGATGACATGAGCAATGATGAAGATGATGATAGTATAAGTGAACTTGATGATGATGAAGATGGTGACTTTATGTTGGATGATGTCGAGTTCGACGGAGGACCTGGGATATTGGAGATTTTGACGGAGGGGGAAGAGGAGGATGATGAAGATAGTGAAGTACTCGAATCCTTAAGTAGCGATGAAGAGGATTATGTGGGTAATGGCTTTGGTTATTAACTGTTAATCAAAGAGGCTGTAATTATTATTTCTTTCTTTTCATTATATTCATTTTTGGCCGAAAGGTTTTTTCTTTTTATAATTTTTGCCTCAATTTTTCTGAGATCTCTTTCAAATGATGTCTCCTTCGAACTGATCACTATAGTTATTATTATAACAGAAAGGTCGAGAAGCGTAATTGTACATGTTTCAAAACCACATTTTTTTCCCCTTAAGAACAACGTGGCATCTTTTTTTAGTCCTAATGTTTGAGACAGACATGTCCACCTTCCCGGAAGGATGTAATATTGAGAGGGAGAAAAATAAGGTATAGTACTTCATAATACTAAATTAGGAAAAGGAGTCGGAAATTCAGATATCAGTTCCTCTCTTCCTCTACTAAAATAAAGGGTTATAATCATGTTATGTGGATAGGAAATTCTAGCAGGAAAAGAATTTCTCCTAACAGTCATTTGCTTGGAGTGCTGGTTATAGTGTAACGGTTCTAACCTCTTTTTTTATATAAAAGATGTTAAGAGTCATCAGAATTTATAATTTTTTTGTTATTATTTAGTCATTAGTTTTATTTTTTTAATTTAATTTTTTTAGTCTAATAATTTAACAACATATTTGTTCATATCCTAGTACAAAAAATATAACGAGGTCTAAAAGAAATAAAAGCCTATCCAACAAATATGGCCTCATTCACTCTTTATCCAAGGTCTAAAAGGAATAAAAGCCTATCCAACAAATATGGTCTCATTCACTCTTTACCCGAACGTGACAACTGCAATTCAACTATATTTATTTAAATAAGTAATTAACTTTTAAGATATTTATTATTAATTTAGGAGGGAGATCTAAACAATTTTTCTATAAGAGGGAAAAAATGGTTATCTTTTCTACTATAAATACAATGGCACATTTAGGTATATTGAGAACTCAATCGACAAAAAATTTGCTTCAAACTCTTGCTAACTTAAGCATTGGAGTTTCTTTCTCCCACCTTCTCACGAGAAACTCGGACGACGGCACTTCGGCATCAGCAAAGTCAGACACTGTTCTAAAAAGAGTCTGGACTTCTCATATTTTTAACATTAATAGCTAATTGATGATCAAAATAATAAATTTTAATAGTCTTTTAACAATTTTTTTAATTGGTTGATTTTCACTATAATTAGAAACTTGAGTCCCTTTTTAGTTTTCACTTGTTAAGAAAATAATTAATTTTTGTCGGAAGGATAAAAATATATACAACATAACCAGTGAAGCTTTAAAATAAGAAGGTTGGTAAAGTAAAAAATAAAAGTTTAATTATAATTAAAAATAATGTAAAATGCTAGGTAATTAATATTAGAGATTAAGTAAATGCTTTTATATTTTATTATATTTATATAATTACTAGTACATATAATAGTTACAATTTTATCTTTCCGTTAAAACTGAATTTTTCTAATACAAAATCTCCGTTCAAATCCAATGCTTATGTTTAAAAAAAATGCTTAGTTAAATAATAAATTTGGGCTAATCAGGAAAGGTGTCAGTGAAACAACCAACAAGCAACTCGAGATGTAAAGTATCAAAACAAACAGAGACTCACATCCCAATTAATTATAGTTCAAATGGTATCATTTTTTTATATTTATTTAATTTTTTTATCTTTAAAAAAAAAATAGAGACTCATGTGAAAGGAAAATGACTTTAAATAAGTTTTTTTTTCTTTATATGGTAAATTTATTTGAAAAAGATAAAGAGATAATAAATTCTTATTTATTGTAAAATAAATAAATAAAAATAAGAAAGATATAACAAATATAAAAGTATAAATAAAAACACTAATAGTTACCAATACTATTATACTACTATAAAGATAATATATTAATAATATATTAGTAGCTTATAAAAAAAGAAAGAAAAGAAATACTTTGTATAAGAAAGAAAGAGAGAGGAAGTATTTGCTTTATTGCTTGTGTCTTGTGTGTGTAAAAAGTATCTGACGATGCTTGGTATTTATATATGTAAAGTGATGCTATTTTCAACCTTTATTTATTATTTTTTGTATTGTAAATAGATTCATTCAATCTTGAGAATGAAATCCACCGTGGTCATCCATCTTTATCACAACACTCCCTCTTGGATGACCATTTAAGATTATTGCCTCGTTAAAACCTTACTAAAGAAAAATCCAGTAGAAAAAACCTTAGTGAAGGAAAAGAGTACAATATCCTTTGTGATAGAGACTGCCTCATTAAAAACCTTGTCAAGAAAAAACTCAATGGGAGAAACCTGACCAAGGAAAAAAGAGTACAGTCTCCCCCTCTTGTCGACATCATTTAATGTCTCGAAATCGGCGCATCCCAATCTCATGTACCAATCTTTCAAAGGAGGATTTTGGGAGTGACTTTGTGAATAAATCTGCCAGATTGTCACTTGAGCGAATCTGTTGCACATCAATTGTTCCTTGATTTTGAAGATCATGAGTGAATAAGAATTTGGGAGAGATATGCTTTGTTCTATCACCTTTGATATATCTGCCTTTAAGTTGAGTAATGCATGTTGTATTATCTTCAAACAGGACAATTGGAGCTATCTTATGATCAATTAGTCCACATGATGACAGGATATATTGGATCAAACTCCTGAGCCAAAAACACTCGCGACTTGCTTCATGAATCGCTAGTATTTCAGCATGATTAGAGGAGGTTAATGCTATCGTCTGTTTCGTGGGCCTCCATGATATAGCTGTACCACCATATGTGAACAGGTATCCTGTTTGAGATCTCCCTTTGTGTGGATCAGACAAGTATCCGGCATCTGCATAGCCAACTAGCTGTGACTTGGATCTGTAGGGATAAAACAATCCCATATCAACCGTTCCATAAAGATATCAAAAGATTTACTTGATTCCACTCCAATGTCTTCTGGTTGGAGAGGAACTATACCTTGCTAGTAAATTCAATGCAAATGATATGTCAGGTCGCGTATTATTAGCAAGATACATTAGCGCTCCAATGGCACTAAGATATGGTACTTCAAGACCAAGAATATCTTCATTCTCTTCTTTAGGACGGCATTGATCCTTCTCCACATCCAAAGATCTTACGAACATTGGGATACTTAATGGATGTGACTTATCCATATAAAATCTCTTCAAGATCCTTTCTGTGTATGTTGTTTGATGAATAAAGATCCCATTTTTTATATGCTCGATCTGCAGGCCGAGACAAAATTTAGTCCTTTCAAGATCTTTCATTTCAAACTCTTCTTTTAGAGTTTTTATAATTGTTGGAATTTCTTCAGGAGTTCCAATGATATTTAAATCATCAACGTACACGGCAATTATAATAAATCCAGATGCAGTTTTCTTTATGAAAACACACGGGCATATATCATCATTCTTGAAACCGTTTTTGGTCAGATACTCAGTAAGACGATTATACCACATTCGTCCAGATTGCTTTAGACCATATAAAGATCTTTGCAATTTGACTGAGTATAACCCTTGCGAATATTCATTGTATGGTTTAGATATCTTTAGTCCTTCAGGAACTTTCATATAGATATCACGATCTAATGAGCCGTATAAGTAGGCTATTACCACATCCATTAAATGCATATGCAATTTATGATATGCAGATAAACTGACCAAATAACGCAATGTTATCGCATCCACTACAGGGGAATACGTTTCTTCATAATCTATACTGGGCCTTTGTGAAAAACCTTGTGCCACAAGTCGGGCTTTGTAGCGCACAACTTCATTTTTCTCATTTCGTTTTCTCACAAATACCCATCGGTGTCTAACAGGTTTTACATCTGCAGGTGTACGGACTACAGGTCCAAATACTTCACGTTTTGCAAGTGAGTCTAACTCAGCCTTCATGACTTCTTTCTATTTTGGCCAATCATCCCTTTGTCGACATTCTTCGACTGATCTTGGCTCAAGATCCTTACTTTCATGTATGATATTTAATGCCACATTATATGCAAATATTTCATTGACAATTGTCTTATTTCGGTCCCCTTTTTCTCCTGTAAAGACATAATTTATCGAGATCTCGTCATTTTCACAATTTTCAGGTACCTGAACGTCTTATGGCGTTAAAACTATATCAGAATTTTGGACAACTGCAAGTGTCTCTACTATGTCTTTTTCAACAGGAATATTATTTACCTCTTTTCTCTTTCGAATATTTTTGTCTTTGGAACCGACAGGCCTGCCACGCTTCTGGCGTGTATTTGCTTCGGTGGTAATTTGTCCAACTGGGACATCAATTTGAATTGGGGCATTTTCCGCTGGTATATAAGATTTGGTTATCCTCTTTGTATCGAAAAATGCATCAAGCAATTCATTTGCTATTCTTTGCAAATGTATAATCTTTTGAACTTCTAGTTCACATTTCCCTGATCGAGGATCTAAATGCATCAACGATGACGCATTCCAATTAAGTTCCTTTTCAGGAAGCTTATTCTCTCCCCCTAATGTTGGAAATTTTGATTCATCAAAATGACAATCCGCAAACTGGGCTTTAAATACATCTCCTGTTGGTATCTCAAGATACCTCAAGATATCTCAAGATACATCTCAAGATATCTCAAGATCTCCTAATTTTCTTTGGGGTCCCATTTTGGTGCGATTAGGTGGTGCAATAGGAACATATATCGCACACCCAAATATTCTTAAATGTGAAACATTTGCCTGCTGGCCAAAAGCTAATTGCATAGAAGAGAACTGATGATAACTTGTTGGCTTCAAACGAATAAGTGTTGCGGTATGTAAAACAGCATGCCCCCAAACCAAGGTTGGGAGATTTGTTCTCATAAGTAAGGGTCTAGCAATTAATTGGAGGCGTTTAATAAGTGATTCTGCTGACCCATTTTGTGTGTGAACATAAGCTACTGGATGTTCAACACTTATTCCATTAGCCATATAATAAGCATCAAATGCATGGGAAGTAAATTCACCAGCATTATCAAGACGAATTGCTTTGATTGGATTTCTTGAAAATTGTGCTTTTAATCGAATAATTTTAGCCAGTAACCTCGCAAATGCCAGGTTACGAGAGGATAATAAGCACACATGTGACCATTTCAAAGATGCGTCTATCAGGACCATAAAATATCTAAAAGATCCACATGGTAGATAAATAGGTCCAAATATATCACCTTGAATCTTTTCTAGGAATTCAGGGGACTCAAACCCAATCTTTACTAGTGATGGCCTTAAAATTAACTTTCCCTGAGAACATGCAGCACAACAAAATTCACTAGTTTTGAGAATCCTCTGGTTCTTTAGTGAATGTTCATGGGAGTTTTCAATAATTCTCCTCATTATGGTTGTTCCCGGATGACCCAATCGGTCGTGCCAAGTTATGAATTCATTTGGGCTAGTAAACTTCTGGTTTACAGTAGCATGTGATTCAATTGCACTAATTTTGGTATAATACAACCCAGATGAAAGAGAGGGTAATTTTTCTAATATAACTTTCTTGTTTGAATCATGAGTTGTGATACATAAGTACTCATGATTTTCCTCATTCATAGTCTCAATATGATATCCATTTCGGCGAATATCTTTAAAGCTCAACAAGTTTCTTCGAGACTTGGTAGACAATAGTGCATTATTTATTATGAATTTTTGTTCCTCCGGGAAACAAAATTATAGCTCTTCCGGAGCCTTCAATCACATTGTCTGAGACAATAATAATATTAACACATTCTTCTTTTGGCACCAGATGGGTAAAATATATATCACTTTTGAGAATAGTGTGCGAACTTGCACTATCCGCAAGGCATACATCTTCATTATATATCCTTGTCATTCTCTTCAAAGACAAATAATAATAAAATGAGTAGTATACACAGTTAAATTGAATACTTGATCAGAATTATTTTTTCTAAAAAATACTGTACATAAAAATAATATCATATACTAAAATTTTATTTTAAAACATGACACATTTAATAATTTCAAAATTCATAAACATTAATATTTCATTTTTTATATACATCATATTTGAAACTTAAATACATAGAAAATAAAACTTAACAATAAGTTCTTTACATTATTTATTTACATGAATGCTTAACAATCTCACACATTAAACTATTCCATCATTGATCAAATGACCAATATTTCCTTCAGGATTCTCAAAGAAATCAGATACAGCATAATGAGTGGTGAAATTTTCAGCATCATTTGAAACGAAATTCAACTCTTTTCCCTTGTCGTCCTTTTTCAAAGATGCCTGGTAAAGATCGACTAGGTGCCTTGGGGTACGACAGGTACGTGACCAATGGCCCTTTCCACCACAACGGAAACACTTATCCTCTGTTGATTTATTCTGTCCGATATTTCTTTCTTTATCCGACTTCTGGTGAGATCCTCTCTTTTTAATATAATTCCTTTTTCTTCCATAATTTTTCTTGTTATTAAAACCTTGTCATTTACCTCTTCCGGGGTAATTTGCCACATTTACTTCAGGAAATGGGGTGGCGCCAGCAGGACGCGCTTTGTGATTCTTTAAAAGCAACTCATTGTTACGTTCAGCAACAAGAATGCAAGAAATTAACTCAGAATATTTTTTAAACCCTTTTTCTCGATACTGCTACTGTAGGAGCACATTCGAGACATAGAAAGTTGAGAAATTTTTTTCCAACATATCATGATCAGTCTTTTCCCCACATAATTTCATTCGTGAGGTGATTCGAAACATTGCAGAATTATATTCATTTATGGATTTAAAATCCTGCAGATGCAAGTGCGTTCACTCATATCGGACTTGAGGAAGTATCACCGTTTTTTTATGATTATACATTTCTTCAAGGTCTTTCCAAAGATCTGCAGGATCTTTTAATGTGAGATATTCATTTTTCAATCCTTCGTCAAGATGACGACGAAGAAAATTCATGACTTTGGCTTTATCCTTTTGGGATGCATTATTTTCAGCCTTAATGGTATCTCCAAGATCCGTTGAATCAAGATGGATTTCAGCATCTAATATCCATGATAAATAATTGTTTCCAGATATATCAAGAGCATTGAATTTAAGATGAGAAAGTTTCGACATAATGAAAATTTGTTACCTGAGTCTTCCTAAAAATTTGATTAGAGTGTCGTGCTGATAACGTGTTGTAAAATAACTAAATAAATAAATAAGGAAGAGGTAACAAATATAAAAGTATAAATAAAAACACTATTATTAATAGTTACCAATACTATTATACTACTATAAAGATAATATATTAATAATATATTAGTAATTTATAAAGAAAGAAAGTAAAGAAATGCTTTGTATAAGAAGGAAAGAGAGAGGAAGTATTTGCTTTATTGCTTGTGTGTGTGTAAAAAGCATCTGACAATGTTTGGTATTTATACATGTAAAGTGATGCTACTTTCAACCTTTATTTATTGCTTTTTGTATTGTAAATAGATTCATTCAATCTTGAGAATGAAATCCACGGTGGTCATCCATCTTTATCACAACATTATTTTAATAAATATACTAAAAGTTTAAATTTCAATATTTATAAAAAAAATTGAATAAATAATATTAAGATGTGTTCTTAAAATAAAAACACGAATTAATCAAACATGATTTCAATGTAAGAATTTCTCTTTAAATGGTAAAATGTTAACGGTGGTCACTAGGTACGCTACTTGTAATTCTGAGCATCTGCAACTTTCGCCTCATACTCTGACAGTGAGAAAACACAATGTTGGGAGTGGCACCAAAAACCCTCACAAATTTGCCTCTTCCTTCATTGTTCCCATTCAGCTCAAAAACCCAAACCACATTACCTTCCAATCTCTCTTTCCCTTCTTCAACTCGCTTCACCCACAAATACCCAACCGTTTCAGCCGTCTCCAACCCGGTTCAGGAACCCAAACTCGCTGAGTCACTCTCCCCGGGTCAGTTCCGAGTCGACATCCTCTCTGAATCGCTCCCTTTCATTCAGAAGTTCCGGGGAAAAACCATCGTCGTCAAGTATGGCGGTGCCGCCATGAAGTCACCGGCGCTGCAGGCATCCGTGATCAACGACCTCGTACTTCTCTCCTGTGTCGGCCTCCGCCCCGTCATGGTCCACGGCGGCGGGCCGGAGATCAACCACTGGCTCAGCCGACTCAACATCCAGGCCGTGTTCCGCGACGGACTCCGCGTCACCGACGGCGACACCATGGAGATCGTGTCCATGGTGCTCGTCGGAAAGGTAAACAAGACGCTGGTTTCACTCATCAACAAGGCCGGCGCCACCGCCATCGGCCTTTCCGGCATGGACGGCCGCCTCATAACCGCCTGCCCCAGCCCCAAGGCGGCGGACCTGGGGTTCGTCGGAGAAGTGGAGCAGGTGGATCCGTCGGTGCTTCGGCCACTGATTGCGAGTGGGTACATCCCGGTGGTGACGTCAGTTGCGGCCGACAAATACGGTCAGCCGTACAACATCAATGCTGATACAGTGGCGGGAGAATTAGCAGCGGCGCTGGAGGCGGAGAAACTGATTCTGCTAACTGATGTAGCTGGGATATTGGAGAATAAGGATGATCCAAAGAGCTTGGTGAAGGAGATTGATATAAAGAGAGTGAAGAAAATGATGGATAATGGGAAAATTGGTGGTGGAATGATTCCCAAGGTGAATTGCTGCGTGCGATCGCTAGCTCAAGGGGTGAGGACTGCCAGTATTATCGACGGCCGCGTCCCGCATTCTTTGCTGTTGGAGATTTTGACGGATGAAGGTGCTGGAACTATGATCACTGGCTAAATTTTTTAGATTGATTTTATAGTGTTTCTTGTTTTTCATGTGATAAATGAAAGCTTGCAATGAATGATGCAAGGTTTTGCTGCTTTTTGTGCACAGCTTCTAGTAAATCGTTTTGTACTTCGCTTTAAGTAATGCATAAGGAAAATATTGATTTGGTTTCCTTATGTTTTCGTTATGAAGTTTTGGGTCTTTTGGTTGAACGAAATACTTGTTACTTGCAAATCATTTACCAGGAAAGTTTGTGTTCTTGCCTTTCGGTTCGAGTTCCAACTCTGAGGAAATTATGCTCATATCGAATGAAATTAATCCCTATATTGTAAGCAATTACAATTGGCAAAATCAAATTAATAGATTGCTTAGTAACAAGGTTTTGTTGCTGATGAAAAAGAGCAAAATGCATACAAATGAAATCCTCAGATAAGTATATACATCAGAACCAGTAGAAATTACCAGCATATATGTTTTTATCCATCTACATTTATATCCCAAAATATAGTTCAGAAATATCTCGCACAACGCCACTTTAAGCAAAGTGTGGTGCATGGATTACAAGACTAGGTGCAAAAAATATCTAAAAATCCTAAAATGTGATTGACCTAATGCTGCTGTTTTTCAAGCTTACAAAAATGTGTTGACTGTTGATGCAAGCATATTCATAAAACCACTGCTAAGCTTGCATACTTTGTCAATATCTATGGTAATACCAACGGCCTAATTGGACTCCGAAATGTCTTCATTCTCTTGTTCTTCATCATCTGAATCTGGAATAACAATAGATTCTAAGGCAGAATTTCGAGTGGGTCTCTGTCTCAGTCTTTGCTTTGAGGCCAAACCTCTGCTTTCTGCAAGGGTATGGCTAGGGACTCCAGCTAACCGCTTGCTGTAGCGAACTCCCCTTGGATAAGAAACTGTGTGGCTTGAATGCACTTCCTTTGTATAAGGAGCTGCACGGGTTGAATGCGCTTCTGAATTTCCCAGCTCGCTACTATCAGCATCATCATCTTGCTCCTCACTGTAACCACAATCCTCATGTTCATAACCAGTATCATCACTGTCTGATACGGGAACCACATCCTGTTTGGAATCACTCTCTGATGAATCATCCTTGCTGTTGGATTTACCTTCTGATCCTGTGTTTTTGTCTCGTTCAGTGCCTGAAAACCTTTTCCTTGTACTAATGTCAACCAAGGAAAGTAGAAAAGCAGCATTAGATTCAGAAATGAGGACATTATCTATTAGATAATTGGGATAAAAAATGACAGAATCCAAAAATATTAAATAAATAATTTGATGTTACACCAAAAACATCTTGGGCTAGCCAGTGTTAAACGGCCATGCCATTCAACAGTCAACACAGGACTATCTACTTGACTACTTCCATATCGATGTGTATGTATAATTACATATGTATATATAAGGCATGAAGCAACCCCGCAAAGTGTAGGCTGAAGATAAATTTAAGTTCGCTAATCTCTTTTTTTTGGTTTGGTTATTGACTTATTATCCAAACAAACCCCTGGACATCATTAGAAGTAGAGCATGAACCAAATATATATACATATATATACAACATACTTTATTAACTGTATAGCTTCCTTCATGGTACGATCATAAGCTTCTGCAATATTTCCGAAAAAGAATTTCATTAGCTTCAAATATCCAATTCGCATCAAAAGATGGCATAAAGAAGAAATCAATCAAGACAAGTTAGATGCAATTTCAATTGAAAATTCACTAGGCATTTAACAGAGAAAATTGTAAAATTCACCAGGAGAGTGTCAAGGAAAAATGGTTAAACAAATAAAATGTAAAATCCAAATTAATAGAGCGCCTTAATATTAGGCAACGTTCTCAACATACAAATTAATGCAACGGCAGCATGTCACAAATAATAGTCCAGAGAGAAAGCCGATGTCTCGTTTATGCAGAAACATCCTCACCCATTTAATTCACAAGACAAACACACTACCAATGCAAGTAATACGTAAACCAAGAAAAGAACAAATTCAACTCCATGAGTATGCACTATGCAGGATGACGTTGACAACAGTATTGTGCATCAGAACAGGTAGATCACATTGATTTAGGTATCATCATTCATCAAACAAATGTGAATGCATAAATAATTGAATATACAATACCCATCTTACCAAGTGAGTAATTAACAGGCCTGCGAGTGCGACAAGAGCGTGTATTTCCTGAGCAATAATTCCGAAAATCAGTTGATAGCATCTCCTGTCGTTTCTTTCGTTCTGCTGCTCTTTCTTTATTCTGTGAAATTTGAAAGTGATGTTACTTCAAATCAATACAACAAACAAAGATGTGGACGCCGTTAAGTATCATGAAAGACCTATCAAACACTAGACAAGATTACTAATTACTATCATACCTTTTTAAGCTTTTCAAGAACAGGAATGACGTCACTTTCAAGTTTCTTACTAATAGCAACTTCAACAGAAGATTTGCTACATGAAAATGTTTCCTGCAACCAACATTCAATGATAGTAAATTAAGAACTGAAATTTAGGATGTAGGAAGAAGATAGGGCAGTGAATTTGATCTTTACAGCTGCTTTTGAAAATTCTTCCAGATTGGATGCAAGTGTTTCCCATTGAAAATTGATGGGAATTGATAAACAGCCATTGACATCATTCTGTGAACTTGAGTCTGATGTGATTATTTCTCTATACAATCTGTGACTCTTGCATTTTGCATTTGCATCATACCTATGATCAACAAAGTGGTAATCAATATTTTGAGATTTAGAGAAATATGAAAAGACCAGAACATTTCTAAAGATTACCAAAAGAAAGTGTCAGTTCCAGCTCTTCCTAAGGCTACTTTGCGAAAAGATGTAAGTTCTGTTCCTTCTTTTAAAGAATCATTAATGTATGATACTGCATCATTTTGCTGAAGATAAAAACACACCAGCAAACAAAAAAGGGGACAAATTAAAACATAGACTTTGAGGATAGATTGTCTAGCCAGGAAAATGCAAAAATATCCTATATATTAATGAAACCACAAGAGGAGATAAGAATACTTCAGCTCGAACTTCACATAGCGCTTTTAGCAGTCGCAAACGATCCAGTGGAGTAAGTTCCTTGTATTTGGATATCTCCTCTCTGCATAAACCATCCATGACATCAATTATTAAAATTTTGCAGCAATCATTTTCAGCACAACATTATTGGTACATTTCCAGTACCCATTAGACGGCACAAGTGGAATCTTCCCCTCAGCAACCTATGAAAAGGAGCCAAAAAGCATCAGTGAGACAATGGGAAGAGAGAAAAAATAATTAAAATGTAAAAAGTCAAGTAACAAGCAAAGACTCACCCATGACCACCACATAGCTAGTTTCTTGCAGAGAGCAGTCACCCATTTGTCAGAATTAACCATATTTTTATTCACTGGTGGTATCCCCTGTGAAAAATGCAAACAAAATTTAAAATTTAGAAAGAAACCAACGATGGACCAATATCCAAATAATGATAGTATATGATAGGAATACTATGAACTTAAAAATACAAACCATAAAGGGTAAGGTAAGGATGGTTGGTTTGATTTGAAAAGTTTGCCAATTTATCATCATATTCATATTCATATCTTAGGCTTTCCTCCCAAAATAATAATAGAAATAATAAGAAAATAAACCCGGCTTCTCTCCCTGCATCACTCCTTAATTTGGTGAAAATTGTCTTAAACGGTATTTTATCCAAAAAAAATTATGAACACAGTAAAGCTTTGAACTTAATGAGTTCAATACATCCCTGTTGTAAAGGTGAACGCAAAAAATTAGCTCTTTTTTTGTACTAAAATTATTCGCTTGAAATGAAAGGAAATGAAAAGTCACGTTGTTACTATAATCTATATAAAAGGTCATAAGTTTGATAAAATCAAAAATAAAAATAATAAATAAGAATAAGAAAGTACCTTCAAAAGTTGAATGTGTAGCTGAGCCAGTGCAGAGTCAGGCTTGACAATCCCAATTTCTAACTCTTCAGCAGAAAGCTTGAATTCTTTGCCGAGTATTGAGCTAAACACCTGAAATCACCAAAACCACCCTCACTCATTGATTTATATCCTACTCTCACACTGAATCCTACATTTTAACCCCCCAAAAAAATTAATAACAATTATAATAACAACGTCTACGATATCATGACCTAAGAAAAATTAGAAAACAACGATTTTTCTTTTCATGAAGCGCGAATATGATTCTTACGTCGAAGAAGTTGAGAACAGAAGCGAGTTCCCAGCGTCCACGTAGCCTCAGAATCTCATCCTCCATCGTATTCTCCTCGCCTCCACTGTGTTCTTCTGCGTTCGTCATTTCTCTCTTCGTTGCGATTTCTGAGAGAAGAAACGTTAGAGAATGATCGAAGAATGGAGAATAAAAAGAAGAGGAAGCGTGATCGACAGGGCAAAACGCAAAACGGTGAGTTTTTTCTTTTTCCCGCCCGAAGCGCTTTTTACTCGCTTTTATTTTAACCTGCTCTGAATCGCAGTGGACAGTGTGGAGTAGAGTGGAGTGTTGGATTTTTTATTTATTTTAGGGTTAATTAATTTTGGGTCGCGCCCTTTTGGATCGTTTCCCTCGCGGCTCGAAATGTGGCTTTTAAGGGTCGTGTATTGCTTGTTTGCTATGGGCCCAGGTGTAAAAGAGACTTTAATTTTATTTTCTTTTTTTATATATTATCAGAATTTTTTAACTAAATAAATAATAATTTTATTAGGTAACCAACTAGGATAATAATTAATTGCACAACTAATATATTAACTGTTTAAAAATCCAATAAAAAAATTACAAATTTTAAATCAAGAGTAATTTTAATCTCATTTTTATTTTTATTTATAGTAAAAAAATAACCACAAAATTTTTTATCTTCTTTTTAAGTTCTTTAGTCGCGTCATTTAATATCATCTCCAATTACCTTAGTCGACGTGTCACGTCATAACCGTGCTGTTGCGTCACGCTGTCCATCAACGTTCATCACTCAACCATCATCCACCAACAATAGATGTTTTTTCTAAGAATGTACAATAAAAAATTATTAAAAATAAGACATCATTTTGAATGTTTTTTTATATTTGAATTTCATATGCTTAAATTTTAGAAGTATCGAATAACAAACGAAACATTCAAAATATAAGAAAAAGAAATATCTGAAAACTAAAAAAAATAAACATTTAAAATTATTTAAAAAATAATCCAAAATTTAAAAAAAAAAAACATCCAAAACAAAAAAAAATCTAAAACTTACAAAAAGATACATTTAAAACCTTGGAAAACAAAACATCAAAAATTATTAAAAAAATCATTCAAGACTTAAAAAAAAAGAAGAAAAACGTGAAAGCTGCTTCGAAAAAAAAGAGACACTAATGAGAGAAGGGAAATGCTGAAGGATTGGAAGGCAATGCAGTGAGAGGAGTTGCAGACGAAAAGTGTAGCAGCACATCAAGACGAATTAGAGGAGAAAGGCGCGGCGAAAGGAGTTGGAAGAAGAGGCCACGACGTGAGAAGTTGGATTTGGGAGGGTGCATGTGTTTTTTTAGCACAATCCTAATTTTCTTAAATTTTAAAATCAGTATTTTGAAAAGTTGACTACTAGGTTAATCAGTTGGCTGCATATAAATTTGGTTATTTATACTTTCTCATAAAATAAAAGATAAATTATTAGTTTGATCCTCCAACATTTGAACCAACTCTTAATTTTGTCTTTACTTTTTTAAATGTCTTATTTTTATTCGAAAAAATTTCAAACAGATTTAATGTTGTCCTATTATTAAATTTGACACGAATTATTATGAAAATGATTGACTAAGTGCTAACAATTTTATTATCAAATATCTTCTTCCATATATTACAAAAATATAACAAAACCTTCTTGTCGATCTCCTTTGTGTAAAAAAATTCCAAATTGTATCAATCAATCAACGCTTTATAATTAAAAGAAAAATTTTATGTTAGTGATCATTAGTGGATTAATTTTATTTATGTACCGAAATCAAATACATTATTGACTCTTCAATATGCTAATTATTTATGTCAAGTTTAATTATAGGACAATATTGAACACACACGTATAAAATTTTTTGACACTGAAATGAAAAATTTAAAATTTTTTGACATTAAAATAAGATGTTTAAAATGTTAGATATCAAATTAATACTTGATCCAAATATTAAAGACTAAAATATTATTTTATCCTAAAATAAATTAATTGTTTAGATTGGATTGAATTATATATCATCCGAATTTCAAGGTCTATCGTAAAGTGTTCTACCAAGGTCTATGTTTAAATAAATAAAAGCTCACAATAATTGGTTAAATGGTGCTTTGAAATTATTTTAGATCTGAAACAAAAAAATTAAAAGTTTTTTAGTCTTTAGACTTATATACAGCAAAATGTGTTAGTATGTAGGTTTTGAAAACTTTGTTTTTGAAATTCTTTAAAATAGATCTTGAGATACCTTGACTTTTGTTAAACAGCTTTTGAAATCTTACCAAGCTTCAGAAAAGTTTTAGAATGCTTTTTAAGATATCTTACATTAAACTAGAAAAGTGAAACACTAACTTGTAAAATAATAAACTTTAAATGAAAAAAGATAAGAGTTCAAAAAATATATACAAACCATGACGCCTGATTCAATACTCCTAGAAGGTTTTGAGTATTAAAACTCTTCTTAAAGAGTTAAACAAAAGTTAACGTATTTGGAGTTTTAGTACTCTTTAATTAAGAAGAGAGAGAATAATCATCATTTAATTATTAAGGAAAGAGAAAAAATTAACATTAAATTCTATTTGGGTTAAATTTTTTGTTTTAATTTAAATTTATTTTATTTTTAAATTGATATTAAATTATTATAAAATTATGATAAAAATAAAAATTTAAAAGAATTGAAAAGATATAATACTCTTATTATTCTAAAATTTTTTTATTTAAACAAACATATTCATATTATTTTAAAATTAATATGAATAAATTTATTTAAATTTTTTAAATTTTAAATAAATATATTCATCTTATTTTAAATAAATGTTCTCGTATTATTTTCTTAAAATGATTAAACATGATTTTTAAATATTTCAACAAAAGAGATAAATATATGTAATCTTTCAAATTAATAATATTAGAGTGTATATATAAATACATAATATCTGAAAAGATTAATAAATCTTACCTAGAAAATATAGTTAGAGATATTTTTTGCTTAAGATAATAAAAATAATACGAATATATTTATTTTTATTAAATTAAATTATTAATTTAAATTATATCTATCTAAATTTTAAATAAAAAATTTTAAAAATTTAAAATTAAAATATGTGAACAAAATTAGATTAATAAAAAAAATAAAAATATACGAATACGATTCAAATTGTATAGAAATAGGAATAAGTTTATCAGTGAACAAATTCATTATTTTCAATGAACAAAAAAAGATAGTATATTAAATAAACTTTATGAAATAAATTATAATTTTAAATAAATAATTAAAATAAATAAAATATAAAATTATTAATTAATTAGATTTTATTAACTCACTAAATAACTTATATACTAATAGAGCATATTAAATTTCTTATAATAATTATAATTATTATTTATTAAAAATATATTTTATAAGTTGTAATTAATATATTTGTAGTTTTTCAAAAAAAAGTATTAATTGTTTATTGATTTTATCAGTATGCATTAAATGTTAATCTAAATCAACGCAAAATAAATTAAATTTTAAATTTTAATAGTGTTTTTTTTGTTAAAATTATATGGAGTTTTAAAACTCCAAACATCAAGGGAGTATTGTAACATCCACCACAAACCATATATATAAATTTGACTTAAAATAGCTCTGTCCAGCCTTCAAACAAACTTAAGAGTTTCACTATTAGAATAATTAATTAAATAAGAGATATTGTTTTCCAAAACTTCTGAACCTAAACATTGATTTATGTTGGGATAAGTATGATTTTGGTCCCTAAAGTTTTCAATCAGAATCAAATTCGTTTCTCTTCTAGTTTTCGATTTAGAATCGTCCTTAACGTTTTTTTCGTATTAAAATCGTCCTTTTTAATAAAATTTTTTGTTTTATTCCTAAACTACCCCTATTCCTATTTCAATAATAAAATAATAAAATTAAAAAAAACGCGTAAAAACGCGTTTGGGGAGTGGGGGAAGAAAAAGGTATACGAAGGGGTAAGGGAGGGGAGGGGGACGACGCTGGGGAGCCTCCGTCATCGCCGCCGCCATCCCGCCGTCGCCTTGCCGTCCTCCGACACCGCACCGCACCACCACCACTTTCTTCTTCTTCTTCTCGCCGCCACCACATGAAGAACCACTGTCTGCCGCTGTCTCTGCCTTCTGCATCTGCTTCTTTGTGCTTTGAATTTCTGAAGAACCACTATCTGCTTTTTTGTTGATTTGTTGCTTTCTGTTTCTGCTTGTGTTAAATTTATGCTTGAATTTGTTGATTTTTTGTTTTTGCTTCTCTGTGTGGGGGTGGGGGTGGGGGAAAGGGGAGACAGGGAGGGGGAGGGGACGCAGGGTGGGGGTGGGGGTAGGGGTGGGGGAAGGGGAGGCGGGGAGAGGGAGGGGACGTCGGGGTGGGGGTGGTGGGGGGAAGGGAAAGAGGGGAGGTGGATGGTGGCGGCGTTGGTGGTGGTTGTGGTGCTGGTGGTGGTGTTGGTGGTGCTGTTGGTGGTGCTGTTGGTGGAAGTTGTGGCGGTGGCGGTGGTGGTGGTGGTGGTGGAGGAGGTAATTGTGTTGGTAGTGGTGAGGGTATTTTTGTTCAAAAAAAATAAAAAAAAAACGATTTTAATACGAAAAAAACGTTAAGGACGATTTTAAATCGAAAATTAGAAGAGGGACGAATTTGATTCTGGCTGAAAACTTTAGGGACCAAAACAATACTTATCCCATTTATGTTAGACTGAAACACAATTTAGGCCTAGTTTGGGTAAACGACTTAAATAAGCTTTTTTGAAAAAAGAGCTTAAGAACAAGGACTTTTATTAATAGCAGCTTATAAATAAGTTATTTTGTATTTGAATTTTTAGTTATAGAAGTACTTATTTTAAAGTTGTAGCGTTTGAATAAATAACTCAAAAAATACAATTTCTGTTTTCACAAAAAATAGATATTAAAACAAGGATGATAACAAATACTTTTTAATATTAATGTTGATTTTCTATAACCTAATCACTAAAATTACAATTGTTTAGGCAATTAATTCTTTATAATAGCACAATAATAATAGCAGCTATATAAAAATAAAATCACATGAAAAAAATAAAATTAAAACTGAAATTTTATACCACACACAATGTAAATATAAATTTAGTAATAAAAATAAAGTGGTAAAATAATAAAAAAACTGAAATGAATATATGTAATAGGTGATTCAGATGAAACATTGTTTTAAAATGGTGGTGGAGGGTCAATATTTTCAACAGATAAATCATTACGTGAAAATGATGGTAGAAGGCCAATACTTCTAGCAGATGTAATCTTGGATGAAAATGGTGATAGGAAGCCAGGAATAAAAGTAGATTTTTTTTGTTTTGAGGTGATATGTTTTACAGGAATGATAGAATGACTCTTTGAAGATGAGAAGTCATATATTTCTACTTCTTCAAAAAGCTTTAAATTAACTTTTTGGGAAGTTAAAAAATCTTTTTAAAATAGTGTCAAACATGCTTACAGTGACTTTTCATAATTCAAAAGTCAGAAAAACTACTTCCCAAATAGGCTCTTAATAACCTTAGATATTATCAAGGTTGCGAGAACTGGACCGGTCAATAAACCGGTGAAATGACTGGTTTACTGGTTTAATGGTTCGACCGGGGTTCAACCGGTTTAATTAAATATTAAATAAAATTATTAAAATTTTAATATATAATTTTAAATATTTAAATTTCAATAAAATTTAACCTAATAAAATTTAAAATTCAAAATTTCAATCTATAACCTAATAATAAAAAATAACAAACAATTGAATTTGAAACACAGTAATAACCACTAACCATTGAATTTGCAAACATAATCATAATTTAAATTTTGAACATACATAATCATAAGTTGAACAAACAGACAGAATTATAAAAATATTATTAAATCAAACAATCAAATTATGAAATCCAATTGCAATAACAAATTAAAAACGGAACAAAAACAGAATAAAAAAAACTTGATTAATTCATTTAATTAACAAAATTAAAAGCTAAAAAGCAAAAGACAGCAACAATCAACAGAAATTAAATGCAGAAGACAGCAATGAAGCACAACAATTAACCCAGACAAACAAGCAACAATCAACATGATCAAATTCAAAAAAATAGCAATTAACTCCCAAAATTGAAAATTGAAGCAGGGCAGGAATTTGCTTACAAACTCAGAAATTTATAAACTCAAGCTAAGAAGAAATCAGTAAACTTAGAATCAGAAATCAGAACCCAAATGTAATTACAAAAACAAGCAAAATTAAATTGAAGACCGGCAGCGAAGGAGGAATCCAAGTGATGGCGATGGAAGAGGGGAAGTGAGCTCAGGCACAGAGGGATTGAAGACAAGCTTGACGCGCGAGAGAAGGGGATCGACGGAGACACGATTTCAGGGTGGCCAACGACGACGAAGACAGAGAGAGGGCTCGACAGCGACAGAGAGACGACAGCGAGGGGAAGAGAAACGATGACAGCGACGAGTATACCTTCACCTTCCACAGGCGACGATTCTTGATGCCACCACGATCAGTTCCACCCGGCGGCGACAACACCCTCTATCCGTTCCGCGATGAGACCTAGCGACGCGAGGAGATGCATGGGATCCTGAGAAGAGGATCGGCGACGACGAGGCTGGACGCTGGCTAAGGATACGAGTTCGTCGGCGATGACGGCGTTGGGCATTGGACGGTGGCTTCTGCTGCTGTTGGCTGGGAGGGCAAAAGAAAAGGGGGCTAGGGTTCCGTGGAGTGGAGAGTGTGAGGAGGGGGTGGGTCTTGTGCGTGAGTGAGAGAGAGAAAACGGGGAAGGGTAAAGGATTTATATATTTTTTTATTTTTTTCTTTTTTTTTAAATTGAAAACCGGAAAAAAACCGTTCGGTTCAAACGGTTCACCGGTTAACCGCCAGTTCGACCGGTTTTTTACCGGTTTTCTGCCAGACGATTTTACACCTCAACCGAACCGGTTAGATGACCGGTTCCCGGTTAATCCGGTTAAACCGGCCGGTCCGGTTCGGTTTTCAGAACAATGGATATTATCTCTTCAATAAGACAATAATCTTAAAATTTTAAGGTTGCGTTTGTTTCTAAAGACTAAGGGATTAAGGCCCAGTTCGGGTAACTAACTTAATTAAGTTCTTTTTGATAAAATAACTTAAACAATAAATGACTCTATTAAAAGTAACTTATAAATAAGTAATTTTGTGTTTGAATTTTTAACTCTAAAAGTGCTTATTTTATAGAACTCTGATGAAAAGTAGAAGTATTATGAGAGAAGTAATTTTTTTAACTTCTCTATAAGCTCCTAAATAGCTTCTTAGAAAGTTATAATTTAATTTTAAAAATTGCACCAGACATTAATACTACTACTTTTTATAAGTTAAAAGTTAAAAAAAATTACTTCTAAAGTTTTCCAAACGGACCCTAAGACTCGGTTTATGTTCGGTAACTAGAAATTAGAACTAAAATTTTAATCTAAATACACAAAATTTCAATCCCTTCAATACTTACGAACGTAAAAATACACAGAACTAAAATTTTTTAAAATAAAAACTGAAATTGAGAAAATACTTAATTTGGTCCCTGAAGTTACACTCGAACCTCAATTTAGTCCTTCACGTTTCAATTGCCTCTATTTAGTCCCTAAACTTTATAAATTTTAATCAATTTAGTCCCTGCGGTGGTTTCTGCCACAAAGTCATTACCGGAGAGATGATGTGTACAACAGACTGCCACACTGGACGTCTAACGGATATATTACGTGGCATTTGAAACTTCTGCATCAATTTAGTCCTTATAAACTATTTAAATCCCTAATCCCCAAATCCATTTGAAGTCCCTTAACTTCTTCGTCGATTCTTACTCCTCTTTTGGGAGACGTTTTTATGAAGTCCATGATAGGTAGCGGCAGTAAATCCGTTGGGAGTTCCAGCAATCAACGCTCTAATGGAGGTTGGAGAACCACTCAAAGCAGAGAAGAACTATTTCCAGAGTGGTGTGGGTGTGGGTTTAGACCCGTTCTGAGATAGTCAGGAACAGATGCAAATCCAGGATGACCCTTTTTTGGGTGTCCAAACTACAATGTAAGTGCAAGATTATTCTTAACTTTTTCTAACGCTTGTAGTGTTTGATTCTTTCTCCATCTTCGCTGAATCTGTTTGCAGAGTGTTAGCAAGAGGTGGTGTGGGTTGTTTGTTTGGGCTAATGAATTCTATAAAGAAGGAGAATCAAGAGGCAGAGTAGTACCAAAAAATGAAAATGATGAAGAATGGAGGATGAACTTTGCTTGGAAGATTGGAAGTTTGGAATCTGATGTTAGGGCTTTGAAATTGGGAGGGGCTTTATTGGTTTTAATAAATTTGCTTGTAGTTGCTATGTTATTATGGAAATGGTGAAGATTGGCCTTATATTTTTTGATAAATAGCCAAATTTTGATGGTTTTGATTCAGATTACAGGAATATTTTGAAGAAAAATGAACGTATGTTGTTATATGTATTGTTGTATCTGTTTTTATTTTAAGTCTCAATGAATAAAAATTGTACCTGTGTTAATATGAATCAAACAACACAAAATAAAATATAACAATGTCAGATAAGAAATATCATCCAAATTCTTTATAATTCATTAATAAAACATTCACATTGATACTGAATTCAAACACAACTAGCTAGTTTAGTGTGATGCAACACACAAACAAAACAAAGTAAATTATCCAAAAGAAACCATTCCAAGTATAACTAACTAAAAGTCATCATTACAAAGTTATTCAAACTTAGAGAAACAAGATAACTAATCCAAAAGTATAATCCCCTATTACATATAAGGCTCCCAAAGACAGAATGATCAACAATTCAATTCTTTTTTCTTGGAGGTTTGAATCCGGGAGTAGGGACAAATTTCATGAAACTAGCTAGTCATGTGGCTGTCCCTGAAGATGCACCTTGCATTGGATCAACTGGTACATTGGTTGCTAGTGGAGTACTAGATGGTTGGAACACCATTCTTTTGGTTGCAAGTGACAAATGAATTTTTCGCCGGTATAGAATTTATCAAGTGATCAATCGTAGTATAGTCTAAACCAACGCAAAATCCATCATCAAACAAATCTACAATCTATATCCGAGAGTACTAGTCTCCCGAGTCGTTCTCCCTTGGAATTGCTAAAGTGTACATCTTATTGATTTAGTAAGCTTTGTTTGAGTTGTTTGAAGGTCTTAGCAAAGTAATGAGAAACAAACAATCAATTATCAAAAGGACTTGACTTAGGGTTGGCATTGGAAATCTTATCATTATAGTCTAATCAATGTTGACAGCAATTAGGTCTTGCTCCATTTAGTTATCCCCCAAGTGTAGAGGAAAATCAAAGGAAAACAATCAACTTGAGTCACATGTTCTAGTTTCACCTCATGGGAATCTAGCTTTAGTGCACTCCAAGTCAATTGGCAATCTCTAACTCCAAATCAACCATTGACACAACTATTCAATTTATTCCAATGACCAAACCCTATGCCAAGTGTAAAAATTCTACTCCATAGCTAGTGTTGACATTTTATCAAACATGTAATGAGCAAGAAGGAAGGTCATAGTAAAATGAAGAGAAAAGTATAATTAAAGCTATTGCAATACAAGGAATTAACAACAAACAATTATCAAGGAGCAATAATGAAAATCAAAATCTCAAAACATCAATGGAATCCAAAAATCATAAAGTTGAATCCTAGATCCAAGGAATTTTTTTTGCAATTACAACTACAACTTGAGATTGGAAAAGAAAACCTATTACATGAACAAAGTGAAATGAAAGTTGCAATGGATCTCACCAAGGAATGGGTAAAAATCCAAAATTTTGATGAAGAAGAACCCTAGTAAGAACTTGAGTCCTCTCTCCTCTCTCCCCCAAAATATCTCAAAAACTAGAAAATGAACTAAGTGTCTTCTACCCTTGCCCCCTTGGTCCTCTTAAGCCTTTTCCCGCCAAAGCACTCCTCAAAAGTAGGATCTCTAACCAACTCCACGCCTGAGTCACGTGACTTCTAAAAAAATCATATTCGAACATCGGCGCGTACGCGCAAGGTACGCGTGCGCGCCATGGATGCGGTTTTTGGAGTGTGCGCGGAGGCGGAACGTACGCGTGCGCGTCCATGAGGGTCCTGGTTTAGCCGCTGCTCAAGCCGGCTCGTGGCTTGGCTCTCAGTCTCGGCTTCACGTTGCTCTCATCCGCGCGGGCGCGTCAGGTGCGCGCACGCGCCCATGCGGAAATCTCCAAAGCTCAATTCTCATGCTTCCTTCCTTTGCACCCGTCTTCCTTCTCTTTTCCTGTCCATTCCTACTCTGTATCCTGAATCCACTTAGCACACGAGTCACGGCATCGAATGGCATCAAGAGAAAAATAGAAATGTATCTATTTTAGTGCAGAATAAGCATGTTTTCATTCATGAAGCAAAACTAGGAAAGGAATGCAAATCCCTGTATTTTCATGCAGAAAGTGTGTGAAATCATTGATAAACCCCTTTGAAATTAGCACAAGATAAACCCTCAAAATGGGGTTTGTCAGCAAGCTTTAGGGGCCTTACATTATGTTGCACTAAACTAGTCTCCATCTATAAAAAGTGTGAAGTTAGTGAAATTTGAACAAAAAATAAAGTTGCATAGTGATTAAAGTTAATGTATAATTTAAAATATACCATTACCTGTAGAGAATCTTCATTTTGAGACATAATTGGTTGACTCATGCCAAGTTCAACCTCAGCCTGGCCTTCATTCTGAATTTTTTGATGTGCACCAACTTGAGATGGTACAGCAGCAGGTGGAATAGCATGAGTAGGGTTCACAACTGGAGTAGCAATGGTATGAACAGCAGGGTTAGAATTACCACTTTTACCACTTTTAGCAGCAGCAGCTGCCATTTCTTCAGCTTTTTCTTTTGGGCAGTTTCTCTTGGTGTGGGCTTTTTTCCCACAATAGCGACAAGAACCTTCTTTATAAGACCTCTTCATCTTGGTCTTTTGCTTGTTGCTTCCATCAGGGTCTTCGTTAGCATCCTTTCTACGTTTTTTCTTGGGTGCTCCTAGCATCTTTTTGAATTTCGGAGCTTGTGGTCTATTGTATGGAGACTTCTCCCACATTGCTTGGCCAGGAATAGGATTTAAATGGAATGCATATGTGTCATTATATGCATCCATTGTCAACCACTTGTGGCAAAAATTCATCAGCTGTGAAGCATGTTTTGATTTGAATTTCTTTGTTTTAGTAGCTGAAATTTTCAATGAATCTTCATCATCACTTGAACTTTTCTCACTTCCAGGCTTATAAAGGCTGTCTTCCACGCTATCATAGCTATCATGGAAT
The DNA here is from genome assembly GCF_003086295.3 of Arachis hypogaea. NCBI lineage: Eukaryota > Viridiplantae > Streptophyta > Magnoliopsida > Fabales > Fabaceae > Arachis > Arachis hypogaea. The sequence continues at coordinate 45,819,736 of NC_092043.1, forward strand.
CTATTTCTATATGAATTGGCTTTTCTTTAGATGATGATCTTGTTGGAGGCCCTTTGCTTGCTTGCCTTGTCACAGGCCTTCTAACATAGCTTCCAACCTTGGTCAAATTCTTTTTTGCTCTACTATCTTTCGATTTAGTTAAATTGTTGGGCTGGTTTGATTTGTTGAGTTGGGTAAATTTATTGGGTTGGGTTGATTTTTTTGCCTCAGTTGCTGTGTTTGGAGTTTCAGTTCGGGTAGAAGTGAATATTGGGGTAGGAATTAATTTTGGAGAAAAGGTGGGGGTTGGACTTGGGCAGGGGTGGGTATTAGGATGGGAGTTGGCTTTGGAGTAGAGGTGAGTATTTGTATGGGAGTTAGATTTGGGGCAGGGGTGGGTACTTTTGGCAGGGTGGATACATCAGTTCTTTTCCCTTAAATGGTTGTTGTTCCTCAACATAATCCGTTCAGAGACTCCATGCTCATAATACACATGAGCAGCTCCGTTGTTTTTTCCAGCATAGAAGCATATTTTTAGCATCTCATCGTCATTAGTCAATATCCTCAAACCAGTTGTCAATGGCATGTTAGGAACCAACCACCTGCATTGCTCGACCTTATCATACCCAATGTGTTTGTAGTAGTCTCTGACTGAAAAAACATCTAACGTGTTTGTATCTAACCCAGGTAACTCTGAAATTTGTTCCTTGCAGTATGTCAAGCTTCCATCTTTATTTCTGACAAATGATCCTCCATGGTGATATATAATTTTAATGAATTGATCTCCCATCTTCACACAGAAAAATTAAAAAATATCATAAAAAATATCATTCCACCACTATAACTTCAATTGTAAATATAAGAAACTAATAATTATAATAGGAGTACATACAGAGTACATAACGAGTACATAAAGCCCTCAAAATATTTTTTTCTCTCTTTGGTTAGACTTGCTAAAACATAAATTGCATTGTTGAGTTGGGTAAATTTATTGGGTTGGGTTGATTTTTTTGCTTCAGTTGTTTTAACTTCAGTTGAGTTTCAGTTCGGGTAGAAGTGAATATTGGGGTAGGAATTAATTTTGGAGAAGAGGTGGGGGTTGGACTTGGGGCAGGAGTGGGTATTAGGATGGGAGTTGGCTTTGGAGTAGAGGTGAGTATTTGTATGGGAGTTAGATTTGGGGCAGGGGTGGGTACTTTTGGCAGGTGTGGATACATCAGTTCTTTTCCCTTAGATGGTTGTTGTTCCTCAACATAATCCGGTTCAGAGACTCCATGCTCATAATACATATGAGCAACTCCGTTGTTTTTTACAGCATAGAAGCACGTTTTTAGCATCTCTCATTAGTCAATATCCTCAAACCAGTTGTCAATGGCATGTTAGGAACCAACCACCTGCATTGCTCGACCTTATCATACCCAATGTGTTTGTAGTAGTCTCTGACTGAAAAAACATCTAACGTGTTTGTATCTAACCCAGGTAACTCTGAAATTTGTTCCTTGAAGTATGTCAAGTTTCCATCTTTATTTCTGACAAATGATCCTCCATGGTGATATATAATTTTAATGAATTGATCTCCCATCTTCGCACAGAAAAATTAAAAAATATCATTCCACCACTATAACTTCAATTGTAAATATAAGAAACTAATAATTATAATAGGAGTACATACAGAGTACATAACGAGTATATAAAGCCCTCAAAATATTTTTTTCTCTCTTTGGTTAGACTTGCTAAAACATAAATTGCATTGTTGAGTTGGGTAAATTTATTGGGTTGGGTTGATTTTTTTGCCTCAGTTGTTTTAACTTCAGTTGCTGTGTTTGGAGTTTCAGTTCGGGTAGAAGTGAATATTGGGGTAGGAATTAATTTTGGAGAAGAGGTGGGGGTTGGACTTGGGGCAGGGGTGGGTATTAGGATGGGAGTTGGCTTTGGAGTAGAGGTGAGTATTTGTATGGGAGTTAGATTTGGGGCAGGGGTGGGTACTTTTGGCAGGGGTTGATACATCAGTTCTTTTCCCTTAGATGATTGTTGTTCCTCAACATAATCCGGTTGAGAGACTCCATGTTTATAATACACATGAACAACTCCGTTGTTTTTTCCAGCATAGAAGCACATTTTTAGCATCTCATCGTCATTAGTCAATATCCTCAAACTAGTTGTCAATGGCATGTTAGGAACCAACCACCTGCATTGCTCGACCTTATCATACCCAATGTGTTTGTAGTAGTCTCTGACTGAAAAAACATCTAACGTGTTTATATCTAACCCAGGTAACTCTGAAATTTGTTCCTTCCAGTATGTCAAGCTTCCATCTTTATTTCTGACAAATGATCCTCCATAGTGATATATAATTTTAATGAATTGATCTCCCATCTTCACACAGAAAAATTAAAAATATCATAAAAAATATCATTCCACCACTATAACTTCAATTGTAAATATAAGAAACTAATAATTATAATAGGAGTACATACAGAGTACATAAGGAGTACATAAAGCCCTCAAAATATTTTTTTCTCTCTTTGGTTAGACTTGCTAAAACATAAATTGCATTGTTGTTATGAGACAACAACAGACCAAAACAAGTTCATTTAGAAAATCAGATCAATTATTCCATGTTACAAGATGCAATAAGCAATTGACTTAATGAGATTAAGACTTTGATGAAAATGCACCTCTCTTTTAAATAAAACAGAGCAAGAATCAAATGTAGCATATTACATATGACAATCTGATTCCATCTTTTTATTTCTTAATCCATTGATTATCAGACAAACACACCCATGTTGAAATCCTAACCCAAAAAAAAATTTCTCCTAAAATATTCAAAATCAAATTAATGGTACAAGAACAGTGAATGATCGAACATCTAACATAAGTCAAGAAATTAAATGATACTCACTGAAAATATAAACCCTAACATAGAATAAACACAAAAACTAACATATACTAACATGCAAAACAAAATGCATTTAGCTGGAATGCATAAAAAAGAAAAAAGTGGAGGAACCAAAAGTGAAGCAAAAAACCAAAGCATCATCACGGGTATAGAAGTTTTTTTATTCAATATTTTGCTTACCTCGAACTTAGTCAACGTTGGTGAAGAGAAGACGACCGGTCGCGACTTCAACGAATCTGATAAGTCAGACTCGCAGCGCCATTGAAGAGAAGAGAAAGAAGAAGAACAGTCCTATTATGGGGGAGAATACGGTGTGACTTGTTTAACTAAAACGTTTTCCATCTCTATAACATGATATGACGTCGTTTTGGGCTATTTGAGCGCCAAACAAAAACGACACCGTTTTAGTGGAGTCCAGCGTAGCAGTCCATTGCACACATCATTTTTCCGGTAATGACTCTGTGGCAGAAACCATCGCAGGGATTAAATTGATTAAAATTTATAAAGTTTAGGAACTAAATAGAGGCAATTGAAACGTTAAGAACTAAATTGAGGCTCGAGTGTAACTTCAGGAACCAAATTGAGTATTTTCTCACTGAAATTTTAATAACTTTTCTTTACTAAAAATCGTTATTAAATTTTTTAAATTTTAAATCCATCCTTTACACGAATTACACCCATTAAAAATATAGAGAAGAGAGACACCATATAACAGAGAGGCAAAGAATGAGAGGAGGGCCATCAGCCACCACCACCACTACCATTACGATTCCTCTTCTGTCGATTCCAACCCATGCGCTTTGTCGCTGTGACGCGCTCCCTCGGGGTTCATATTTGTGTACGTAGGTCAAGAAGGCAAACGTTTCGTGATACCCACAAGGTTCCTTAACTTATTGTCGGTATTTGCTGGTCTCTTCAAAGAACCTGAAGAAGTTTTTGGTCTTTGATGCAGCTCAGTTTACTCCTTCCTCGCAAAGTTGTGTTCTTCAATAACATGGTGAAGCACCTTGAGAAAGACGAACACACGTACAACAAGCTTCTTTTAGAGGTTTTCGTGAAATGGTTTCTGACTTGGCTTCTCATATTTTCTTAAAAAAAAAAAAAAGCATTGTTGCCTTCACTCCTCTCTTGCAGAAGCAAGGGTTTAGTTTTTATTAATTAAAGTCTTCTCCTTTTTATTAGTTCTTATTTTTTAATTAACAAGGTTATTTAAGTAATGTTACTTATTTTAATCTTTATATTTACAATTCCATTAGATGATCAATAAGGGTTCTGCTAACTCTTGCAAATTTTTATTGAGCTGGACTCTAGAGTTTATTTTAGAAAAAAAAAATACATGTCCAATTATGCATGATAAATTTAATTCAACCCCAATTATCATTAGTGAACATAATAAATCTTATCTTTTACCGTTCAAATCTAACTTTATCCTCCAATCCCGACGGCTGCTCCCTTTTCGACATATATCCATTTGAAAGACATATCTAGAAAAGACATTTCTATTAGAAGACACATGTATAAAAAGATACTTCTTAAAGGCACATGCATAAATATCTCAATTAAAAGAACATTCATAATCCGCATTCATTCTTCTCCAAATATACATTCCATCGACGAAGCCATCGAAAGATGCAGGATTTTTGTTCGTGACTTTGAGACAAAGTCGAGAGATATGCGTTCGATGGCAATCGGGTGATGAAACACGCACGAGTTTTCGCGATAACAGATTTCATCGTCACAAAACGGCGACGCACCAATGAACCGGCGACACAGTGGTTATTGCGGCTGGAAAGATAGTGCACCGCAATGGTGGCGAATCGGCACATGAGTCATAAGCTCAGCGTACTTCACCTTTCTAGGGAGGACTAGGATGTTGAAGCCATTGTTATGGAGCATGGCATTTCTGAGCATCAGGCGCATTATAGCAGGCTACACCGAATCGAAAGTATTAATATGTTGATCAGAACGATGATCTGGATGGAATGGGAACAAGAACGAGGTCATCCTCTCCACATTACAAGAAAATGGAGCGATGAAACCTTGAAGGCCATGAATAACCACCATGTCGTTGTTGAAGAGATCAGGTTGCGTGATCTTCACCCTCTCCGAAAGAAGATGACGCGATGATAGGAAGAAAACGGACGCTGATCACAGTGACCTTGTGGACGGTTACTCAACACAAAACTTATATAATTCAAATTTTTTATTAATGTCATTTTTTGAAATTCAAATTTATTAAAATAATTTAAAATTATTAATTATTAATTGAGTTGTCAAAAATTGGTAGATTGACTCTTGGTACCCAATATATACTTTTTCTAATAAAAATTTCTTATTCTCTCTATTTTATTTTAAGAGTAATTATCTAAATCAATCCCAATCATTTTAAAAGTGGACATTTTAGTCCCTTAAAAAATTAATATACAAAAATATCTTCGAGATTTTACTCACAAATTAGTCTCTAATCTATTTTTCGGCAGAATAATTACTCAAATCAGTTTCTAAAGATTTTAAAAGCGAACATTTTAGTCCAAAAAAATTAATACACAAATCAATCCCAACGTTTTTCTTTGCTAAACATAACAGTCTTCCATCAATTTTCCGACATAAGTCACTAACGGAAAATACAATTTTGACACACTTCTTTTTTGTTAACATAATTTTGGCGCATATTATAAATCAAAGAAAAATAATTTGTATGTGCCACATGGATGTATCTGTTAAGTTAGTCTAATTGTAAAATAGAAAGAGTTAATTGATAATTTGGTGATTAGGTTGAGATTCAAGTGAAAATAGAAGAATAACTTTGATATCCGACCAAGCTAAGTTATATTAAATACAAAAATATTAAATAGTTTCAACTTTGATTTTTTTTTAAATCATTTATAATAACTATATTGAACATTATTATTATTATTATTATTATTATTATTATTATTATTATTATTGAGTGACAATAAATATATATGTATATATGCTTTTTTATATTTTTTATCTAAATTTTTTTATATTATAAATATCTATATATACAAATTGAATGAATAAATTTATCATTATTTTTATTAAAAACATGCAAAATATTATGGCACATTATTATTGTGTAAATAATAATAATAATAATAATAATAATAATAATAATAATAATAATAATAATAAGAAGAAGAAGAAGAAGAAGAAGAAGAAGAAGAAGAAGAATACTTTTTTTATGTGGTATAATTGATACTAATGAATATCACTAAATATGTATTGGATGATGATGATTCTTATAAGCATATCTACTTATGACCAAATTGGATAGATCCATAACCAATTTTTTTAACTTATGAAAAGTTATAACATTAATGTTTGATGCAATTTTTAAAATTAACTTGTAACTTTCTAAAAGATTATTTAAGTACTTATGGAGAAGTTAAAAAAAAGTGACTTTTATAATTAAAAGCTTTTTATCACTTTTGTTTTAAAATAAGCACTTTCATGACTAAAAAAATCAAATACAAAATAATTTATTTATAAGTTATTTTTAATTTAAGTTTTTATATTTTAAACATTTTTCCAAAAGAGCTTAATTAACTTGTTTGTCCAAACTGGTCTTTACAATCTTACATAGTGCATACATATGTATATAATCAACGTTTGGACCACTTCTTCTTAATGAAAGACATATCTAACTTGAAATTAGAGAATACTCAACATAACAAAATGAAACATACAAACAACGAAATATGAAACTAAACAAACCATAATAATGTGCTTTTAATGAGTTAAGTACGATTTTGATGGCTAATGTATAGATCGAAACAAATTTTCATCTCTAACTTTTTTTGCATATAAAATCATCCATAAAATTCGAGTTGGTTTTAAAATAGTTTTTTCGGACAATTTTATTCCTAAGTTTGTTAGTGTCCATTACTCATTTTTTAACAGATAATTATAATATTCATAATAATAATAAAACTAATAATAATAAATAGATAAATAATGAAACAAATAAATAAGAGAGCAGTTTGTGAAGAGGATAACATGATCGTCTTCTTTGGAAGCTCAAGGAAAAGCAGCAACGCTAGGGTTCAACAAAGCAGAGGTAGGGTTCAACAATCAGTCGTCCATGACATCCCAGAGTTCAAAATCTTCTCGATTTTATTCACCTGCGAAGGAGTTGCTATGCGGACATGGAAAGATGCCAATTCTGCAAACTTCATCAACAAAGGATAACTCAGGGCGAAGATTTTGGAGTTGCGTATGCTATGAGGTATGTTGTTGTTCCTCATTTGCAAATATGATCAGTTTGGGGATTTGATATTTTTTCACTTACATTTATGGCTTGTGTCAAGTTTAGGATGGTTGTGATTTTTTTCGTTGGGCAGATCCGAAACTTAGAGGAGCTCAGCAGCACACTGAAATTGCAAGAAATAGGAGAAAAATTACAAGCTTAAAATCAAGATTGAAGGATGTTGAATGGAACCATAGGATTATTGTTGCTTTGGGGATTGATGGCTGGATTGGATTTTATTTTTGTTACTACAGAATTCATATAAGTTAAGGCAACTATATGAAATGCACTTAAATTATAGATGATTAGTTAGGCAATTTTAGGAGATTGTTGTATTCTGTGAATAAATTTTGAGGATAACTTGTGATGCTACAATGATTTAATGTTGTATCATTTATGAGCTTATTTGAAGTAATGAATGAAAGTGATGTTTAGGTGTATCATTTGTGAACCTGTTTAATGGTGTATCATCTGTGATGTTTTAATTTGCAATCTTAATACAAAAAAATAGTAAAGCAATATGTAAAAATGAGATTTATAACTCCAGCAATGACCTAATGACCAATTTCAATTAAAGACAAGTTAAAACAAACACAATTCAACCCATAGATTACACAAGTCTAAATTGATACCATAGCTTACAATGGATGTCATGCCACTGAGACAAAAACAAGATTTAAGATAGTGTGCTGAAACACCTAATACCAAAAAACAGGATTCAAGATAGTGTATATAAAACATTGTTTTCAACTAAACATTGTTTCCAACTAAATAACACAGTGATAACAAAAAAAATACAACAAGCAATATTTAAAGATTTTTCCATTCACTAAGAGTGCCATTAGCTTGAACTTCTGCAGAGGAACGTGTGCTGCACTAGTCTGGATGACAGAAAAATGTATCTTTCTCTCAGTTGGTTGACTCAGTGACTATTTTTTGTTAGAAGAAGTTACTGCTATTGTATTCTTGTTCTTGGCCAATGGTTGGGTTGAAAGTGCTTTAGGGGTTAGGCTGGAGTTGGTTGTTGGGTTGAGTTAATGTATTCTTGGGTTGAGCTGCTGATTTCTTGGGCTGAGTTGCTGGAAGATTGGGCTGTGAGGATGAATTCTTTCTCTTCTTTCCTATATGAATTGTTTGACCATGGAGTTGTTTGGATGTAGGCTTCCTCCCTCTCTTGGGAGCTTTGACAGCTTGTTGTGTTGAGATTTGGGCCTATGAAGGTAATGACAATTATATAGAAAGAATGAGAATTAAATACATAAGTAAATAGTGAAATATATACATAGCATAATATAAACTAAACCCTAGAATATAATGGCACATTCACTCTTCTTAGGCTTTGTACAACCCCCCTTCTTGTGTCCTATATCACCAAAGTTGGAGTGTCTTTAAATTTGATCCCTCCGTGATATATGATTTTGGCTTCTTTCTCCTCATCTCCAGACCCTTGCTTTCTCTTCTTTACGAGTCTATGACTTGGCCCTCTATATAGAGGTGGCATGACATCATCATATTGAGTTCTCTCCCATAGATCCAATTCATTCACAGGGTGTATCACCTATTGATAGCACTTCAGGTAAGCATCCTTTTTGTAGCAGTCATCCATATAGGATTCTAAATCAAATCCTTTGAAGTTAATGCAACTGATGGCATGAGGACATAAAATGCCACTCATCAAAGCATACATACAGTCTCTGAAATACGCAGTAATTCATCAAGCTTGGGTTTAAGCAAAATCCAGAGACCGAATCACTTTCGGGTAGACGGATGATCCTGGATGTGTTTTTAGAAGTTTAGTACAATAATCATTAATCCTTTTATACTGCTCCCTAAATGCACCCTAAATATGGCTCAATGCCTCTTGCTTAGTTTTTGCTATCATTGATTTAGTCACAATTAGATTCCATTTTTTATGTGCCTTTGCCACCAACTCCTTTATCTCGATTCTTGGATTGGACTCCACCTTCTTCTTAAACTAGTTGCCTAGCAATTTGGAGTGTATTATGCCAACTATGTGTGTATGCATGCAAGTGTGTTGTAAATTTATGCTTTTTAATTGCCATGTTTATTCCTCTCCAGCCCTGTATGCACAAAAAGGACACTCTTTGTGACAAACAGCCCTCACCCTTACCAAGTCACACTTCTTGAACTTGATATTCCTAACTGTTTGTACTGCATTAGCTACTACAATATCCTTAAACTCTTTCCTAGATTCATAAAGTGTTTTCACCTCTCATTTGTAATTAGTCATGCCTTTTTGAGGTTTATGGAATGAAAACCTTTGGCCCTCACATTTTGATCCATCATCAGCATCCTCCTCTGCCTCATTAGTAGGGGTGCACATGACCCGACTCAACCCGAAGAACCGGCCCGAACTTGAATACTTTGGGCTATGTTGGTGTGATTTCATCAGGTCTAAGATCGGGTAAGGATCTCAAAATTATACCCGGTCATTATTTAGGGTCGGGTCCGGATCAATAGTTCACCTAGCCCATGTGCAATCTAGGAGACTAAAAAAGGTATATATGTTTTAAATTAATTTCAATATTATGTTATATTAATTATAAGCTTATTGTTTTGTTTTTAATCACATTTGTTGAATTAGGAAATATATCAAAGAAGCATGAAATTAGAATTTATGGACAAATTCAAGTTCAAGTATGGTTATCAACTTCTCTGTAACAAGTTTGTTTGACATAAAATTTATCAAGACCCAAACTTCACCCGGTCGAGACCCGATTTTAGTGTGGCACTAAAGTAATATGATTTCACTAGGTCTAACGTCGGGTAAATGTCTCAAAAATAGACTTGATCATTATTTAGGGTCGGGTCCATGTAAAGCCAAACTCGGTTTCATCTGATCCTATGTGCACCCCTAATCATCAACCCCTAAGTTATCTCTATCAATCATATGGTCTACTTCCAATTCATCACTATATGCCCCTTCCACATCACTTAGCTCACTTGTAACAACCCTCTTACCCTTGGCCGTAGTAGCCATCTTTGGTGCAGAATAATTTTTCCCAAATTCAATATCATATTCATACTCTTTCTCACTATCAGTGAAGTTGAAGTCTTTGGCACTACTTCTCTCCTCATTAGATGGCAAATATTCAAGGTTATCACTGTCTTTATCACTACTTTCATGGCGATCTCCTTCAATCTGTCATTCACCATCTAACTCTACTGAAATACCCTTATTCTAAAATTCTGTTTCAACCACATTCCTAACTGCATTAGTCACAGGATTATCATCCTTTGCTATCACATTCTTTTCTTGTTCTCCTACAAATACCACTATCTAAAGACCACCACTAATAAGTTCCTCACTTTCAACAACCCCAGTATCTTTTCCTACGATATAACCAACTTTTGAAAATTCATCTGCATCCCCAACATCATGCACCACAAACAAATCCACCAAGCCCCTCGTCTTAGCTATTTTGCACATCGCAATTGCATCTAAGTTACCTTTCAACATTTTCAAGTTATTCTCAGAATCATTCGCATTTAGATATTTACTATAATGCTACTAAAAGTATCCAAATTGTCTTAAATATTCATATGCCTCAAACACAGACCACCAATCGCCATCAATTTCTTCGATGATTGTAGTTTGCCTTGTCAAATACTTAAATATCCCGTTCTCATATCCGAATGTTCTCCCATGATGCACCCTCATGTTAAAGTATAACATCTTCTACTCAAACAATCTTATTATTCAACAAAATACATTACTAAAACAAACAAAAAAGAAAAAAAATAGATCATTACAAACCCTAACTTTATCCACAGTGAATGCAATCTACATTAAACCCTATACAACTTAGATGCATTAACATTGTTCTAAATCTCAAACCACCAAAATGAAAGAAATAGTTGAAGTGAAGCGACATTGCATGGATAGCAAGTTTATTTCAACAACGGCTATCTGCAGCGATGAAGATGAGTGACGAATGCGACAACACAACCTCGATCGAACTCCCAGCAACACAATTTCTTCAACGAGTAGCGTAGATCATCCTCGTAGGAACGCTTTTGTAGGGTATGACGCAAACGTTTCAAAGACCAAGTGTGTTCTCAAACATTGTGATTTATTTGAGGAAGACGAAATGATTTCGTGGGAATGACAAGAAGGAAAAGAAACCATCAAGGGCAAAATTGTCTTTAAAAAATATTTTTTTTTATCCGAAGGACAATTTTAAAACCAATTGAAGCTTTAGGGACGGTTTTGTATGCAAAAAAAAAGTTCGGAACAAAAAAATTCGAGACCAAAATCGTACTTAACCCCTTTTTAATTTAAGAGAATATGAAATTTAGTACATCTCTTTTTTTTTGAATTTGAAATTGTGTATGTAATGAGGATGATTTAATTTTTATTTTTTGAAAAAATACAATATTAGAAACTAAATAGATTTAACTTAACCTTAAAAGTTAATTTGATTATAATATCTACTAATATTATTTTTCTAATAAATATTTGAAGAATTTAGTGAGTTATGTCGGAAAATGGACAGATGACTATTATGTCTAACGGAAAAAAATATTAGAGATTGATTTGTGTATTAATTTTTTTGGATTAAAATATCTATTTTTAAAACTTTCGAGGACTGCTTTAGGTAATTACTCCGCTGAAAAATAAACTGAAAATTAATTTATCTATCAAAATAAAATTTTAAAAATATTTTTGTGTATTAATTTTTTTAGAACTAAAATATCTATTTTTAAAATTTTTAAAAATTAATTTAAATAATTACTTTTATTTTCATATTTACTTTTTTCTCTTAATTTGTTTAAAATAAATATTCATATACAAATCTCTTTATATAAAGATGATAATTAAAAATTGTTAGATAATATTTTAGTTAAACTTATTAAATCATGATCTACTGGTATTCAAATATCAACTTCTCTTGTAAAAAAAAAAAAAATCAAGAAAATAACGAATGTTTTGAGGGTTCACTTTTTTCTTTGAAAAAAATCAGACTAAAAAAGGGATTAATAATTAAATTCGTCCCAAAAAATTTATTATTGTTTAAATTAGTCTTCAAATGAAAAAACCAGACGAAAAAAACGAGGAATACTCTCTCTTACACACTTAGACACGCAAGTCGCTGCCCAGCAATAAACTCTCACACAATCACAAGAAGATTCGGTAGAGGAGATTCATGCACAAATTCAATCAGAGCTTCGGATGAAGTGAACCGGCAACTACACCACAGTCGATGTCGAAGGAAACGGAGTTTCTCTCTCGCCTCGCCGCGAACCACCTCCACCTCGCGCAATTCGAGCCCCTCCGCGCCGTCCTCCTCGCCCTCCGCCCTCGCAACCGCGACCTCGCCCGCCGCATCCTCCAAACCCTCGTTGCCCGATCTGGCCGCTTCCACAACATCCTCTGGTCCCCCTCATGCCCCTCCCCTTCCCTCCTCACATACCTCTCCACCCTCGAATTGCTCCAATTCGATAACGCCTCTTCCCCTTGGGGATTCGACTCCGAAACGCTGCGTTTTCGCGCCGAGTTTCTGCTTTTCGTGCAGAATTTGATCGACCTGGTTCCAGAACCTTCGGATGATGAAGAATTAAGAAGGTGTAGGAGAGTTCTTGATGGTGTTTTGGAGCTTGGTGTGAAGAGGTTGAGAGTGGACGGTGACGATGATGATGTTGGCGTTGGGGATTTTGAGAGGAGTGAAAGTTCTGCTAATGCGAGCGTTGCGACTGTGGTTGAGGAAGGTGAGTTGATGAGTTTGAGGAGGATGGTTTTGGATCATGCGGGTGTTTTTGATGCTCTGTGTGGGAATGTGTATAAGCAGATTAAGCGGTGGGAGAGTGAGGACCGTGGATTGGAGGTCACTGTCAAGCGAGGGGAGGGTGGCGGAGTGGTGGTGGAGGAGGAGGAGGAGGGGGCGGAGGAGGAAGGGGATGTTAGGGTTCTTGGTTGGATACTGAGGACTATTCAGGTTATTCATTTGGGTGCTATGAGGGAGAGTCTTGAAAAGGGGGATACACAAGGAGCGGTTTCCCATATTCGTTTTTTACATTTTGATTATGGAGTGGAGCAATCTGAGTACCGGTATGTTGACAATTTCCCCCCTCAATTTCCTTAACTTTTTGTACATGGAGACTAATTCTGAGGAATTTGATGTTTTTGTATACATGATGAGTTTAATTACTATCTACTAAGAGTGCAGAGATTGTTGGTAGATTCTATTAAATGTTTTTGTTTTCTTTTACACTGGCATTGTGTGCAAAATAAATCTATATATAGTATGATTCCCATTCAGATGAGGAATTCCAGTTAATCTTGGTGTGTAGTTTAGTAGTTTCGCTTCATATGATTAAGCCTGTAGTGTAGGACATCTAGTTTAGTGTGGTATCATGCCTTTTTGTATCTTCTATTTGGGCTGCCCTACATTATCTTCTTTCTACGCATGTTTTGATGGCTCAATAACTTCGTTTGATCTGTATGTTGTTGAATATAGAAATAAGGGTATGCTTGGTTTTGTTTTTAATTGTGTTTCATGTTTTTGGTGAAACAAGGAGTGAAAACATCTAAAACAATAAAATACCTGAGGAGATTTAAAACAAAAATATTGTTTCAATTTTCATCATTTCCTTCACAAATCTTGTTTCATTATTTTCTTCAAAAATTCATAGAGCAACAACAACAATAAAACCTTTTCCCACTAGGTGGGGTCGATTATATGGATCAAGCAACATCATTACGCCCTATCATAAATCATGTTAGAAATTAGTCCATCTATAAGTAAATCTCTCTTGATCGTCCTATTCAGAGACTTCTTAGGTCACTCTCTTGACCGGATGCTTTGATGGTCTTCTCCCAACAATCAACATGCTCAAACCACCTAAGGTGAAATTTTACAATCTTTTTAACAACAGGTCCACTTTAACTTTCTCCCTCATATATTTGTTCCTTATTCTATCAATTTGAGTATGACTACTCATCTATTAAAACGTCCTCATTTTTTGCCACACTAAACTTATCTTCATACTTATCCTTTACCCCCATACACTCTAGCCAATACAACATAATTGGTCTAATTAGAATGCGGTGAAATTTATCCTTAAGTTTCAGATAAACCTTTTTTGTTGCATATGAAGGAAAACGCATTCCTTCATTTTGACAAATCTGCTTGAATCCTTTGGTTCATATCGTCTCTATCTCAATTATATTAAATATAACCAAGATAGTTAAACCTCTTGACTTTTGTTAGGGTGTTTTCTCCAATTTTCACTGCAATGTTTGAGTTTACCCCTTGTTTGTTGCACTTACACTCAATATACTCCTTATTGCGGCTTATGCATAAACCATGTATTTCCAAAACTTGTCTCTAAAATCCAACGTCTTGTCCAAATCTTCCCTCGATTTGCCTTTAAGGACGATGTCATCGGAGAAAAGTATGTTCCATGGTATGGGTTTTTGTATATGCTCAATAAGCACTTCCAAAACTAGTGTGGAAAGATATGTGCTTAGAGATGACTCCTGGTATAATCTTACACCAATGAGAAATTTCTGTTATACCACGTGTTTTTCTTTTGGCAATTTCTTCTCACCTTTCACCAGATTCGGAAATCTATAATAAGAACCCTATGTTGAGTACTTGAGTGGTCTAGTTCTCTCCTGGAATAACTTAGCACTCAATTATTTGATTACTGCAAAGTTTCTATCAAATTTTCTCAACAAGAAAAAATCAATTTGAGAGCTTGTGAGTCTACTCTTGTGTGTTATAAGGTGATCTTCTTGTTTTCTGAAGCGAATGTTTGCTATAAGAAACTCAAATGTTAAGGAGAAGTTCAAGATGACTTTACCCCGTGTTCACTAATCCAAAACCAAGACCTTGGTGTATCCCTTTTGTACCTGCTCCCATCCTTCCTATCATGTCCGTTTAAATCTCCTCCAAAAAAAAATCTTATCTTCCAATGCCTTGGATTAAACCTATTGGATCTCCCCAATTTTTTTTTTTTGTGGTGCTCTTCCAACCAACTTGTGGTGCATAGGCACTAATAACATTAAAGGTCTCCCCATCAATAGCCATTTGGAGTGATGATCTGATCACCCACCTTTTTAACATCTACCACACCATTCTTCTAATTTTTATCAACAATAATGCCTACCTCAATTTGGTCCTTCTCGTTTTCTATTTACCAAAGCTTAAAACTTGAGGTGTCTAATTCTCTTCCTTTGCCCTCACCCAATAGTTTTTTTTTTTTTTTTTTTTTTTTTTTTTTTTTTAAGGCACATAATGTTTATTTTCTTTTTTGTCATGGTATCCACAACTTCCATTGATTTCCCTGTACGTGTGTCTACACTCCATGTCCTAAATTGCGACTTGCCCACCTTTACATTTGTGAATTACCTTATTTACTGTTGCTCGTTACGAAAACGTCGGAACCCTTGCTCATTTTGCACTACATTTGCGGCATTGATGCAACAAAATTTACTCATTTGACACTGTATTCGAGCCATACAATGCGTTGCTTCTGAACAACATAGGTTTAGTGCAATTCTGTGTTTGATCCTTGTCATTGGAATTCGACTGAGTTTTATGTTGGCTATTGATAAGCCTAACACAACCCTTCTCTTTTATCCAGATTTGGGACCATGTAAAATGTTTGCAACAAATGAAAATAGAAACCACGGAGTTCCTAGCTTCCCTTTTCATATTCAATAGAAAGATGAAACTTTAAATGCATGGTTTGCACTTGGGGACTTGATTTTATCATGAACTTCTATAAGCCTCATGTCTATTGTAGATACCTGTAAAAGCTTAGGGATCTAGGCTTATTTGACTGATGTAATTTGAAGCGGTAAGCACTTATTTTAGTGAACTACTTGTTTGGTCCTTGACAATTTCATTCCTCATTACTTTTGTTATACTTTTAAGTCTCCAACCATGCAAATAATGGGACAAATAGTCTTCAAGATTTGAAAATAACAAATTTATCCGCAACCACTTCCTAATTGAACAAGTGTATCTCATTATTAAAAAATGTGGACATATGAATTCTTCATTGTGTATGGCAGGACAAATTTGTCACCATTTTTCAATTGATGGTGGATGAATTTGTCATATTAAATCTTTAATTTGTCTCATGATTTATGGTTAGGGACTTGAAAGATAAAAAGGTTATGAGGGATGAGATTGTCCAGCATGATAATTATCAGGGTCTAGTTGAGGTCTTGCCTCTTTTTCTTTTTTAATATTTTTTTCATTCTTTTATTTGTTATTCATGAAGTGATGGAAGAGGTTTCTTCTTTCTTATTTAGTTACTTTGTTTTCCCCTCCTTTTTCTCATGCAAGCTTTTCCCTATCCAAGATGTTAAGATCTAAATGTTTTATAATCTTTTTGTAGCATAGTTTTGAAAGATCTCCTGAAAGTGGTTTTATCAAGAACTGAAGAGTTTGGGGACTCTTGGAATACCATGCGTAATCAGTTACTAGGGATTTTTAGTGAAGCTCTTTCATCATATTGCAATGACATCGTTCAAATGATACAGGTACAAGCTCTCTTTTTTTCACGAAGATATTATGAGAACAGAGCTTTTAGTGAGTAGCATATATTCATGGCACCATTGCTAATATGCTATTGGATCTCTTCGACAAATTGTATTCTTTTATTGCTCAAGTTTAGTTTTTATTTATCTCCTGAGTTTTTCCCATGTATGATAATTAAATTAACATTTTGGAAGTGCCAAAATTGGAGAATGACTTCATCATAGTATATTTGCTTCGCGGGGTTTGGATAGTGTCATAATAAATGAAACGGAGGGTGCTAGGAAGGTTACAGAGCATGTAAACTGTAGTAAATGCACCATGTAATCATAAGGTTAAGCTTGTAAAACTCCAGAAGCATAATAAAGCTGCTACTGTATAGCCTGTAGCTAGCTCCTACAGGTTGTCATAGTTAGTTAAACTAGGCTACTAGCTTGAGTCACTATCTAGTTAAAATCAACAGAAGTTTATTTTTTTAAATTCTCCATGTTTTACATTAGAAAGCCTCTATCTTTCTTCCCCCCCCCCCCCCCCCCTTTCATTATATTTTCTTATCCTTTCTCACATTTTCTAATCAAACCAACAAGACTTTTACATGTACATATATACTGTATGCACAAGACATTGCTTCAACAGGGAAGCATGAATACAGAGAGCAGAAAATAATTAGAATTCTCAAGATGTAATTTTGAGATAGCTCATTTCAAAGAAGGGCAAGGCTAAACTATTGCTGAAGCAAACAGAATCTTATGGAAATGCTTATTTTAGCTTTTTAAGAGGAAGTTTGACAATGTATTATAGCATTCCAACTTGATCAATGAGGCCTTTTTATCTAAAAAATACATTTTCTAGTATCTTTGACTTTCTTCTATGATGAAACCAACTAGCCAGAATCACTACTCTTGATGTAAAATTAGCGTCTAACAGTTGAGAAAATATTTTTTTTATGCTATAATTTTTTCCCTTGGACATTTTGATGTAAATGAAGAGTTTGCTCATTTAACTACTTTAAATCGTAAATATCAATTATTCTCTCCAGGGTATTCATGACGAGCTACTGTCTGAAGAGATAGAATTGGATAGAGTTCAATCTGACAAGTTTATTCCACGTCCTCTTGTACGTCTTCAAAGATATGTAGCAGAACCAAAGGCTAGTAAGAATTTAGATGATGAAGCATTATTCCCAAGTGAGGTAATCAGATCTTTTAAGACAGATATGTATCATTATGCTCGTGTTTCTGGACTCCATGTTCTTGAGTGTATTATGGATACAGCCCTGTCGGCTGTGGAGAGGGAGCAACTGGAAGAAGCAAGCAATGTATGTGCCTATCTTTTTGTTACTCTGCCAATATGCATATGTATGAATATTGTCATTCTATTAGATGTTACATTACATTATTTTCTTTTGGGTGTGGGGTTTTTTGGGTGGGGGGGGGGATTGGTCATTTTTAAACTTCTGAATTACCTAATTTAACCTACCATGCGGCTGTACTTTCAAATTCAAAGTTATATGCTTCTTGTTGCCAGGTCCTCCAATTGTTTCCCCATCTTCAGCCTTTGATAGCTGCCATGGGTTGGGATTTGTTGGCTGGTAAAATATCAGCACGGAGGAAATTAATGCAATTTCTCTGGACAAGTAAGTCACAAGTAATTCGGCTTGAAGAATCTTCTCTTTATGGTAATAAATCAGATGAGGTATTTTTCATCTTTCATTTTCAAAATGTGCTTCATGGGTGGTAATTAACTAAATGAAGTACTAGGTAGAATTCTGCTGAAAATTTTGATATTTCTGACAGATGTCCTGTGTCGAGCATCTATGTGATACCTTATGTTATCAGCTTGATCTTGCTGCTTTTGTTGCCTGTGTGAACTCTGGACATGCTTGGAGTTCCAAATTCTCATTGATGTTCTCTGGAAAAGAACAGCTGGAGCTTGGAGATGGAGATGTTTATTCTGATCCTTTTGTTGAGAACTTTGTCTTGGAAAGACTTTCGGTCCAAAGTCCTCTTAGGGTAATAACCTATGTCAAATGTATGATACTGTAATGAGTGAGCTTGATGTTTTGCAGTCTTCGCGTAATACAACATTTGCTTATTATGACAGATGTTATTGACTTATATGTTATTTTATTCCCCATCTTCTATAGAAGGTCACCCTTTATACTGAGCACTTGAACGTTTGAACTTTATGCTTTTAATGATATATGATCTATCTAGAGTGGCAGTTGCGGTACTGTTGGGTTTGGTAGTAGAAAAGGGGCAAAGTTTCAGTGTCACTGTGTAGTTTTTGCCACTATTTGGTTGGAGTGATAGATTTAGGTGAACTAGAGGAAAGGTGAAGAAGATGAAGAGAAGAGGTGAGAGCAGAGCAGAAAGAGAGAGAGATATCCAGAAATGTGAGAGTGATGATTTTGTTCTTATGATCAATGATACTGAGCTTACAGCTTTATATACATGGGGACTGATTTTAAGTTAGTTAGGCTCCTAATAGATTCTAGAAGCCATTTGCCTAATCACTCTCTAAACTGCTCAAGTTAGTTAGGGTCCTAATTCTGACTCGACTCTTCTAGAGCTTCTCTCTAGCTCACTCTATTAGGAGCTAATGCGTGCACCTTCAATGACATATTTACTGACAAGCATGTTTTGTGGGATAGGATTAGATGCTTAGCATCTTTTTGCTGTAAAGCTCATGATCTTTATAGGGCTTTTCCTCTCAGACATGCTGAGAGATCGGAAAGTTATGTTTTTATAAATTACTCTGTTGGTTGTTTTTCTTTTGTATAGGGGAGCCTTATCCCCAATAATAGTGATGTTGTTTTGTTACCTTTATAATCCTTTGGTAATACTTCTTGTCTCATTCTGTAACACGTTCTTAGGTGATTCTTAACCATGTAGTACTTGAATCTTGACTTGTGCATGGTAAATATACAAACTGGGATTTGAGAATTGATTAGGAAAATATATATTTGTTAATATGTAAAATACAAAGGACATCACTCAAACTTAAAAGATCTTCTAATAGATTGGAAAGCTATCATTGTTAGCTTTTTGTTTTTTATTTTTGTTCCTGTATTAGATGTCTGTTGTTCTAGTCTTCTTATATTGTATCATTCTTCTTTCATACAGAAAAGAACGGTATATTGGTTTCTATTTTAAACATTTCAGATTGGGATATATTATGCATGGATATTTTAATGTTCATATGTTAGTCTTATCTTCTGTTGTACAGTCCTGACTTTACAGTCTTTGTTAGGTACTTTTTGATGTTGTCCCAGGCATAAAATTCCAAGAAGCCATTGAGTTGATCAGTATGCAACCCATTGCCTCTACTCTAGAAGCTTGGAAGAGGTGTGCTTATGTTTTCCTTTATCTCTCTGAATGGTCTTTAGAGTCTCTTGAGGTTAAGATGGATATTTGCAGTTAAGGTGGCTGGATGTCATATTATTATTATTATTATTTTTTTATGGATTAATTAAGCTACATGGGATTATGCAAGTCGTGTGTGGCTAGAATTTCTTGACATGAAATGTTAAAATACTTAATCTCGTGTTTACTCTTAACTGTATATGTTTTTTCTTTTAGCCTCCCTGTTTTGTTGGTTTTTCTTCATGCTATTCACAAATCATCCCCCCCGCCCCCCAAACACCCGTTTTGTGTATGTGTGTAGGAAGCAAGATGTAGACCTCATGCA
Source organism: Arachis hypogaea (assembly GCF_003086295.3). Classification (NCBI taxonomy): domain Eukaryota; kingdom Viridiplantae; phylum Streptophyta; class Magnoliopsida; order Fabales; family Fabaceae; genus Arachis; species Arachis hypogaea. The sequence goes on from NC_092043.1 coordinate 45,840,089, forward strand.
CATGCGTTATGCTCTAGAATCTATTGTTCTTGCTTTAGGAGCGATGGAAAGGAGTACATCTGATGAAATAGGGAATCATCAAGCTGTGCCATTATCCCATTTGAAGGACTTGCAGAGCCATTTGGATGCAATTAGTAATCTTCCTCGCAAGGTTATTCTCTTTTAGTGATCATATGATTCTATTGTCCCACTTGCAGTAATTTTCTTCAGTTGGTTGTGTAAGGCAGGTTCTGTTAATATATCTTATACTTATCAATCATGTTGTAATTTTCCTAGTTCTATCTAGTTAAACTTCGTTGTGTCATTCACATGGAACATACCACCACACACCAGTGATGTGAACTCATGTTGTATTGGCCATTGGGATCTTTTGTTGCTTTTTCCCCCATTTCAGATAAAAACAGTTGATTTGTTCCTAACTTACTTTTTGTTTTGAAATTTGTCTTTTAAGTATTAAAATATTCCAAATTCGTTCTGTGAATAATGAACATTAAAAAATTACCCTCTAATTTCTTCAGGCCAAACTCATTTACCCTCTTTGTAGATCTGGTTGGTTATATTTAAAAGGGTTGATGTGAAAATAGAACTTGCTACATAAGGTGTCATTTATGTTATTTTTGTCAGTTCAGATGCTAGATAATATTTTTCTGTATATGTAACTAATATTGTTCACAATGATGATAAATATATTTAACTTTTTAAAGTTAGATGGCGAGTTTGAGACATTTCTTACTTGGATGGAAAATGTAAAACCAGAAAATAAGCTAGTGGACTAATCAATATTTTTGTCTTCTCTTAGTATTCCTTATCTAAAATTGAAAACAAAAAAATTCAATAGGTAACTGTAAGGAAAAAGTTTTGCAGGATATAATATGCTGCGTGTCGGGAACTGGATGTTTAGTAATTGATAATGAGCATCCATGCAGTAGGATAAACATTTTAAAAGGAGTCCATGTGCCATTGTTTTTATATTTCTGTGATTTAAACTGTAAATTTCAGTGTTGTCATAAAAGTGTTCAAAGTCTAGTAATTTTCTGTCAGCATACTTATCTTTTGGCAAATTTTCAATGATGCAGATTTTTATGGTGAATGTGATTATTTCGCTATTGCATATGGATAATGTTTCTATTAACTTGATGCATTGTGGATCACCATGGAGTAATTCTAAATTATCCAGTGCTTGCTCTTTGGAAGATGATTATCCAACCAGAACTGAAGGGGCAAATAAAATGGTTATATCTTTCACTTCTTTGCTACTTGATATATTGTCTCGCAACATTCCGACATCAGAGATTGAATTAGAGAACACACTATCTGATAGTGTTAATACAGCCACTAGACAGGCACTCGAGTGGAGAATCTCAATCTCAAAGCGTTTCATTGAAGAGTGGGAATGGCGTTTGTCAATTTTACAGCATCTTCTACCATTATCTGAACGCCAATGGAGATGGAAGGAGGCTTTGACGGTTTTACGTGCAGCTCCATCTAAGCTACTTAACCTGTGAGCTCTGCCTTTCTAATGTATAAAATAGCAAATAAAATGTATCTCATGTCATTTGAGAAATCAAATCTCGTGTTTCTTCTGCAGATGCATGCAAAAAGCTAAGTTTGATATTGGAGAAGAAGCTGTTCATCGATTTTCATTATCTGCTGAAGACAAAGCTACCCTTGAGTTAGCCGAATGGGTAGATAGTGCCTGCAATAAAGTATGCATATATTCTTTTCAATTTTATGTGACAAATGTAATCAGTATTAGCTGCTAAGAGTCGTAGCGGTTACAGTCTTTTGGATGCATTCCTATTTCCGTTTCTTAATGGCCTTTGATTTCCTGTTCCCTGTCTTGGAGGATGATGTAGTATTTTCTTCCATATGTAGGAAGATGATGTGGTATCCCGTGTACATGATCTGGATTTTTCCTCTTTACGCTCCCAGTTGGGTCCCTTGGCTACCGTAAGTGCCTAAGCAGTTTTCATTTTGTCATTTCAACATAATAAAATGAGTAATATATATTTTGTTGGTTTTGAGCATTTGCATTTCTTTCCAGATTCTTCTTTGCATTGATGTTGCTGCAACTTCTGCAAAGTCTGCCAAGATGTCGCAGCAGCTACTTGATCAGGTGCTGCTATCCTTTGTTCAATAGATTCCACTCCTTTCAACTAACTTTTCCTTGCATTATAGAGGGAAGGAAGAAATAGCAAATCATAAGATGTAGGATAAAAGTAATCCCCTTTACAGAAGCATGATAACAAAACAGAGTGAATCCAATCTATTTTGTTAGTATTACACTTCTCTAAAAGAAAATTGGAATGCATAAACAAGGGGAAATAACTAGAGTGAAGGAAAAAAATTATATCACCTAGGCAGTTTTATGTTCATCAATTGTTGAATCTATTACTAACTTTTATCTCCTGTTATTCTTTACTCTTGCAAGGTTTTGTCCTGCTGACTAAATCTTATGCTCAACCATTTGCAGGCACAAACTATGCTATCTGAGATATATCCTGGAGGATCTGCCAAAGATGGATCCACTTATTGGGATCAGATCCTTGAAGTGGGAGTCATCTCTCTGTCACGGCGTCTTCTAAAGCGCTTACATGAGTTCTTGGAGCAGGTGAGGAATTTTGAGTACTATTTATTGGTCCAGGAATCATTTTCATGTACAGCATTGTGGGCCTTGAAAGCTATAGTTTAAACCTTTCTGATTTTAGTCATGGGCATAAGCCAACTGTATCTCATAAGCTTTCCTACAGTGTTCCTCTGTCATGTTGTCTGGCAGACTCTAAAAAGATAAAAGTTCTAAGTTACTCATTCTACAACATCATGTGCATTACCTAAATAACTCATTGATTGCAGTTCTTCATTAACTAATTTATTAGGCGAATTCTAGTATGCCTATGTTTATGGTGGCTACTGTGGCTATGAAGTGGTGTTAAAATTAAAATCACATTTTTTTTTTTTACATTTTAGTAACACTTTTTTTAGCAACACTTTTAAAAAAGCGTTGTTAAATAGTAAAAAAGCATTACTTTAATTTTAGCAACACTTTTTATAACACCACAGTCACCATAGCCACCGTAGCATAGGCATACTAGAATAACTGAATTTATTATTACCCACATATCTACCATCTATATTTTTTCAATCTTGTAAGAAGGCTGTCTTGGCAATGATGTTTATATGTTCTGCCCCTTCAGGACAACCCTCCAGCACTTCAGGCAATCTTATCTGGGGAAATTATTATCACTTCCCCGAAAGAGTCTCACCGGCAAGAGCAGAGGGAGCGTGCTCTTGCTCTGCTGCATCAGATGATTGAAGATGCTCATATGGACAAGCGACAGTTTCTCAGTGGTACTTCTTTCATGTTTCTTTTGGCATGTTATTAGTAGTGTTATTAATTATTATGCAAAAATATGAATAATTTTATCTATGGGCATTTCATTCCTCATCTTCTTTGATTTAAGCAATTGGGTAGAGACCACCTGGTATTCCTTTCTTCTGATTAGAACACGTTTTTTATGCATAAATCATAGGTAAGCTTCATAACCTTGCAAGAGCTGTCGCTGATGAAGAAACTGAACCAAGTACTACTACTAGAGGTGAGGGACTGTATGCTGATCGGGGTGTTATTGCCACACACAGTGACAAGGACATTATACTTGGGCTTGGTTTAAGAGTTGCTAAACAAATACCTTTGAGTTCAAGTGGAGGAGAAACAGGCCAGCACTCTGCTGGTTATGATATTAAAGATTATGGGAAGAGGATATTTGCTCCCTTGACTGCCAAACCATGACATATCTATCACAGTTCATTCTTCATGTTGCTGCGATTGGTGATATAGTTGATGGAACTGATACTACTCATGATTTTAACTTCTTCTCTGTCGTGTATGAGTGGCCTAAGGATGTAAGGTTCTCAAAATGTTTAATTATTGACGGAACATTTACCATGATTTTGATTTACTTCAATGAGTACCCATTGCATGTGATGGTTAACAGCATATAAATTTTGTAATCAGATGATGCTTGTTTATTAAGCTACCCCTCTTTGCCTCTTACGGAAATCATAATAGTTTATTTTAAAAGATATAATTATCATTTATTCATTTATTAATGTATTTTTATGTTTCATGTTATGAGCAATATTGCTTTAATTTAATCACCTGTGCTGGTTTTGCTTTTCTATGTACAGCTTTTGACCCGGCTTGTTTTTGAAAGAGGCAGTACTGATGCGGCTGGAAAGGTAGCTGAAATCATGTTTGCTGATTTTGTACATGAGGTGATTTCGGCATGTGTCCCTCCAGTTTTCCCTCCGCGATCTGGACATGGATGGGCATGTATTCCAGTTGTTCCTACATTCCCCAAGAGCAGCTCTGAATATAAAGTACTGTCTCCATCATCTAAAGATGCTAAACCTAGTTGCTATTGCCGCTCTTCAGCAACACCCGGTGTTGCTTTATACCCTCTACAGTTGGATGTGGTGAAGCATTTGGCAAAAATTTCCCCAGTCAGGGCTGTATTAGCATGTGTATTTGGAGTACTATACTGTACAGTAGCAGTAGCTCTTCAATTTCAAGCTCCTTGAATGATGGATTACTGCAAGCTCCGGATGCTGATAGATTATTCTATGAGTTTGCTCTTGATCAATCCGAAAGGTGCATGCCCTTCCTTTCGATTTTTGTTGGCAAGTGGCAGTTTCATATAAACATGTGTCAAACTATTTCACTGGCAACAATCTTCTGGGTTCTTTTGGATTGCTCAACACCCCTAGGATGAAAATTTTGTAGGTTAGAGTAGTGTTTTATATATATATATAAAACCATTCATTTGCTTTCCTTAATTTGTTCATATCCCATGTTTCCATAGGGTTTTGTTTCCTTTCTTTGCTTTTTGTAAGGGAGGAGTGTAACAAACTGTTTCAAGAATGCATCTCGCCCTCTTCTTTTAGTTTAATATACACGGTTTGTATGCTATCAGTCAGTCTGTGTTATAAATACTTGTTTATTCTTATCTTCTCTCCAGGTTCCCAACCTTAAACAGATGGATACAAATGCAAACTAACCTCCATCGAGTTTCAGAAGTTGCAGTAACTGGTCAAACAGCTGATGACAGCAATCGCGAGGCAAGAACTTCTATTAAGAGAATTCGTGAACATGACACTGAGACAGAGTCAGATGCTGATGACATTGTTAGTAGCAGTTCTATCCTGTGGCTCTAACAGAACTGAATGGCCATGGAATTGAAGCCACAGATTTCTCGCATGATTCCTCAAAATATGAAGCTGGTCAAATTGATACCACAATATTCCTTTCATTTGATTGGGACAATGAAGAACCATATGAAAAGGCAGTAAGACGGTACAATTACTTCAAAATTTTCTTCCCTTTACTATATTCAATTGTTCTTGCATTAGAATTGTAGAATAAGAGAATATCGTATAATGTGTTAATATATTTTAGAATATATTGATGAATATTTCTTTGGATTAGTTCTGATGTTTACTGTTATTCTATGATTATTTCCGTATTTGAATAGGATTAGGGTTTCCCTATTATTATAAATAGGGATAGGGATAATGCCTTTCCTCTTGTAACACACCACACATCAATCATTTTATATTTTCTTCTAACCTTTCCTTCTCTCTTCCCCTGCTTTCCTAAATCCCTAATCTCGAGAAAGAATGTTGCCTACATTGTGTAATCAAGCAAAGCTCAGAGCTGTTGTCTGAGGTTTTTCCCTAAATGACATGCTGAGGATCGGAAAGTTTATTTCCATTGATTTTTAATTCTTTGGTTCCTTTATTTTCCTGTTTCCTGTTCCTTCTTTGGTTTACAACACCCCCCCCCCCGGTTCCTTTGTCTTTTAGTTTATATGCTGAGGATGCCTAATTCTCCTCACTTTTATTCTTTCAATTCGTATAAAAAGAAAATATTTTTTTTTAAACTGAGGTTTACTCTTTCTTTAGCGATTTACATGTTACACATGCTCTTTTCTTTCTTTTTTTTTTTCTGTTGTAGACTTATTGAAGAAGGAAACTAATGGATGCCCTTGCACTCTCGGATCGCTTTCTACGTAATGGGGCCTCTGATCAGCTTCTTCAGCTACTCATTGAACGTTCAGAAGAGATTCACTCAAATTCTGCACAGCATCATGGGTATGGAGGAAGTAATCTTTGGAGCAACAGTTGGCAGTATTGCCTAAGGTTGAAGGACAAACCGCTGGCAGCTAGACTTGCCTTAAGGTGTGTGAATAATTTCATTTTCTTGATTTAGCAGGAACTCTATGTATCTGGTAAAGGATATATTCTGTTACCATAAGTTCTGTTAAAAATATAGAACTGTTTCTTGTCTTCACCTAACAGCTTAAAAGTTTAGGATAGCTAGTTCTTGATGTAGTTTGTCAGTTATTCAAATCGATAGGGTCTTTCACTAAAGGCTTGATAGATATATGAAATCATTTATTGTAATCCTGTTGGCGAAGTAAGATATTATGTTTCAGCCAACACTTCTAGTGCTGCTTTCTCTTCATTTTTGGCATGTTTACATTAGAGAATATGATAGTTGCCTAATTGCTTTTTAAATTCTCTCAGCCTATGATGGCATTCTCAAATTTCAGAATTTTATAATAGGTATGTGCACACTTGGAATTAGATGCTGCTTTAGATGTTCTGACAATGTGCTGTTGCCACCTGCTCAGAATGATCCTGTTAGGCAAGAGGTACTTTTCTTTTCCTATCATTCTTTCCATTAATACTATATTCTTACATCAACATTGCCATTATGGTGTGATGCTTGGATACTCTTATAGTGTTTGTCATACCCATGCTGGATGCATCTCTGTTATGATTAACTGTGGTACTCAATACTCATGGATTGCTAGTTAGCTACACGAGTATACTATATATATGATTAACTCTGCTACAAATTTGTTGAGGTACATCTTGGTCAAGTCTTACCATGAGTTGATATTATCTAAGTAGAAGCCAATGCATGCAAAATGTCCTAGTTGTTTGGTTTACTATTAATATAGCAAATCCATAGTTTTGAATTTTGATGGTGGATGGCGGCTAATGGCGGAAGGGTAAAAAACCGCCATGAGGTATAGCGGATGGTGTTGCGTGAAATGGCAGATATGGTGGATACATTCAAAAAAATATAAATTATATACAAATATATACTAAATAATCTATAAAATTTAAATAAAACTACTAAAAGACAAAGAAAATTATATCTAAACTACTAACTACTAATACTTTATCAGTAATAATATGAAACTATTATCCACAATCAATATTAAAGATTAAAACTAATATCAAATTGACATAAATAGTAATATCAACACAAATAAAGCAGTAGCAAAAGCAAATTGAGGGTTTATAAAGTACAAAAATTGAGGGTGAGAATAGAAAAAAAGAGATTAGAATGGAAAAACAAAAAAAACTCTAGGGTTCAAAATACAAAGAAAAAAAAGGAAGCAGCTTAGAGAAGCAGAGTTTCACAAACAACGTTCAATGTTGTCGTCTTCCTCTGTAGTTCGTGGTGCAATTGTTGTCAATGTTCTGTGCTCTGCAGAATAGCGGTGATGCTATTGTTGGTGATGAGTCGGGTCACAAGTCCTCGTCTTCCTCAAGCAGCAGAGAGGGAAAGTGAACAACAAAGATTATAGAGGGCGTGAAGAGCAGTATACAAGAGCCAATGAATACCCTCTAATTTTTAAAAAGAAAACTCCAAACCAACCCGCATTTCTGCCATACCAGTATCAGACCGCCATGGCCCACCGCAATTGCGGCTGCCATTTCTGCAACGCCACAAACTTAAAATGACGGTTAGCCAAAAACCGCCACGCCATAATGTCATGTCCGGCCATGGCTGCAATTTGAAAACACTGAGCAAACTACTCTCTTTCAAATTTTATCTGTTCTACAGTTGATACTTTATTCTTTTTGTTTTTACATTTCCGTATTTACCTGTATTTTAAAAAAAAATAAATCTTTTGACATGCTTCATATGGTATTAAATTACATTATTCTTTGTAATGTTTAGATTTTGCAAATGAAACAAGCTCTGCAGAGGTACAGCCACATATTAAATGCGGACGATCATTATACAAGCTGGCAAGAGGTTATATTCTCTTCTGTAAACTGTTAAATGTCCAATGTATCAGTGCTTTTCTTTTCTTTCTTTTCTATTTTTTTTTATTATTCAGAAGTCTATGTTGTTTATGTATACGGTTTACATGAAACCACCAGTAAATGATGTATTAGGAATATACTTACAGTAACATATTTTTCTCTCTTGATTATGACAAATCTTGGCGTCATGAAAAGAAATTGTCTGTTTCAGGTTGAAGCAGATTGCAAGGAAGATCCAGAGGGCTGGCACTTAGATTAGCTGGAAAGGAGCTGTATCTGCTGCATTAGAAGTGGCAGAAAGTGCAGGGTTGTCGAATGATTTACGAAGAGAGTTGCAGGGACGACAGCTTGTGAAACTTCTAACAGCTGACCCCCTTAATGGTGGAGGACCAGCTGAAGCCTCACGCTTTCTTTCTTCATTACGGGACACAGATGATGCCTTGCCGGTTGCGATGGGTGCAATGCAACTGTTGCCCAATTTGCGTTCAAAACAGCTTCTTGTAATCAAACATTTATCTATCATATTGTTCCTGCATTTATGATATAAATTGTTGTCTCCGAACTTTTGGAATTCCCTCAACATCCTGGTAAATTTTCTCTATGGATTTTTGAAGGTTCACTTCTTCCTGAAGCGGAGGGAAGGAAATTTGTCTGATGTTGAGATTTCCCGGCTTAATTCATGGCGTTAGGTTCGTGTGCTGGCTGTCTTGCCAGTACCGTGGCAGCAAAGGTGCTCTTCCCTGCATGAGCATCCTCATCTGATTTTGGAAGTGTTGCTTATGCGGAAACAGTTGCAATCAGCAGCACTGGTACTATAATTTACTTTGGCTAGGTGCTTTAATTACATGCATTAGTATTCATTTTCCTTTTTGTGACTACTTTATATCTATTATTTTGTATAGGATATGCCGTATCCTTTTTGTATTTTAAGAAAATCTTTTGTTACTTATATACTCATAAATCACAGTCAATGTGATGTTTGTTTGCCTTTGTTTCTACAGATATTAAAGGAATTTCCTTCCTTACGAGACAACAATGTAATTACTACGTACTCGGCTAAGGCTATTGCTGTAAGCATCAGCTCACCTCCAAGGGAACACCGGATATCTGTTTTAGGATCCAGGCCAAAGCAGAAGCTAGACCGGGTGCCCCTCCCAAGATGTCTTTTACAAGCAGCCTAAGTAACTTGCAGAAAGAGGCCCGAAGAGCTTTTTCATGGGCTCCTAAAAACACTGTGGACAGAAGTGCTCCCAAGGATGTTTATAGGAAAAGAAAAAGTTCTGGATTATCCCCTTCTGATAGAGTTGCCTGGGAGGCAATGACTGGGATTCAAGAGGATCGTATTTCGTCCTTTTCTACAGAAGGGCAAGAACGGCTTCCTTCTGTTTCAATTGCTGATGAATGGATGCTTACAGGTGACCTTGTTAAAGATGAAAGCATTCGTTCATCTCACAGATATGAAAATTCCCCTGACATTACCCTTTTTAAGGTTGGTTATTTCTATCGAGTGTAGTAGTACATTAGATATATAACCATTCATGTACTTTCACTTGACAACTTAAGTTTAAGAGTATATTTCAGACATGTATAAGAGCTTCTATACTAAAATGTCTAAAGTTAATCCTTGTCCCTCCCAAAAAAACCCCAAACACACACACACACAAAAGTAAATTGTTCTAACTATCAATCTTAAAAGTGTTCTTACATGAGGAGGTGTTAGATACAACTATTCTTATACCTCTACCTGATGCCTTAAGCGCTTTTAGGAGAAATAGTTCATGTCATAGTAGAATATCTCTGCCATCTTTTATTTTTTTATCGATGCCATTTTGTCTCTTCTGGATGCTTGTCTTGTAGGCACTACTTGCTCTTTGTTCTGATGAGTCCGTCTCTGCCAAAATTGCCCTTGACTTGTGCATTAATCAAATGAAGAATGTCTTGAACTCCATCAGTTGCCTGAGAATGCTTCTATGGAAACGATGGGCGGCATATCATGCCACAGAAACTTTTGCAGTATTTATTCGAAAAGAGTAGTTTTTTGAGTATAGTGGTGATAATTGAATACGCTCTAAGTATGGTTATTTGCTTTAATGCAATTGTAAGATGGCACATCATCTCTATTTCTGTCATTAGTTCATTAGAATTTTGCTACAATGAAAACACTACCATTCTAATATTGTATTTGCAGGGTTGCTTTATGCGAAGTCCCTTCTAAGAAAGCTCACAGGTGGAATTGATTTTCCAGTAATCCTGAAAGAAATAGAGATACTGATGAGACATCATCTGATGCTGGTAGCTCTAGTGTGGGTAGTCAAGCGACGGATGAGCTATCTGAAATCTTGTCTCAGGCAGATGTCTGGTTGGGACGAGCAGAGCTTCTCCAAAGCCTTTTGGGTTCAGGATAGCTGCTTCTCTTGATGACATCGCTGATGCAGAGTCATCTGCCCATCTTCGTGACAGGTTGGTTGTGGAAGAACGGTACAGCATGGCTGTGTATACCTGCAGAAAGTGCAAGGTAGATTATGCCTGTCAGTCATATAGTTACTGGAAGGCTGATTTCCTTTACTATGGGTTAAAAACTAAATTTCCCTTCATTAGATTGATGTTTCCCTGTGTGGAATGCATGGGACATGCACTAATTCGATGGAGCATTATGGACAAGCTCGTGTGAAGTTCAAGTATGTGATATATATAATATATATATATATAATATATATATAAATATAATATATATAATATATAAAAAAAAAATATATAGGAAAGATTTGCCGCCCCCAAGGAGTATTGCACAATGCAGTGATATTTTGGCCATCCCATGAAGGACCTCTGAAGTACGGACTTAAATCCTCATTGTTTTATCATTATTTATTTTTTTTTTATTT